>NW_015170899.1:980907-992580 GCF_001447785.1 Gekko japonicus | reverse complement strand
TTTCCCTCCTTCTTTCCTTCTCTTTCTTTCCCTCTTTCCATCCTTCTTTCCTTCTCTCTACTCTCTCTTTTTCCTTCCCTCTTTCCTCCTTCTGTGGCCCAACTCTAGTGAGAAGGGGTTTAAACTTTAAACCCCTTCTCTCTTTGCTCCCCCCTCCAGGCCAGCTGGGGAAGGGAAGGGGAGGCTTTTGAAGATGCCTCTGCCCCATTTGCTTCCCCTTCTGACATCACTTCCGGTGATGTCAGGGGGCGTGGTATATGCTAATAGCCTAGTGGCTCATTAGCATACCATATGCTAATGAGCTCCTGCAGCTCTTTTTCTATGAAAAGACCCCTGATAAAATGAGTCCGCTTTCCCACCAACTCAGATGGAACTAGTAGTCCATTTCTCCTTCATACAATACCCAACCCATTCTGTCATAGCATATTTTCAGTTCTGTCAAGTCAGTGTGGATTAATGCTGTCATTGATATTTTTGAACATCAATTTGAAGTCTCTTAATGTCTCAAAGGTATATATCAGTGTTAAAAAAAAAGTTACAATGGGGGGGCATTACTATCTTCCAATGGGGAGACTTTAATTCAGAATGTATGGGGTCCAGGCCCATAGCTACAGTGGGGCATCTTGGGACTAGCCCCTCCCCTTACTGGGAAGGCCCCACGACTTCCCATCCAGTCCAGCACCCCCCAAGTGGTGGTGAGTGTGGGGAAGGAGCCGGGTATTCCTGCACAGCTGTTTGATGCAAAGGGCCAGCTATGGTGGCAGCGTGGAGCCAGACAGTACCTATTTCCCCTAGAAAATCTATTTAACTTTAATTAAATTACCTTTAATTCAATTAGCCAATGCCCCCTAAGAAACTTAAATGCCCCCCAACTAAAAAATTGTGGCTACCGGCCTCATGGGGTTGCCAGGATATTGGGTAAGCCAAAGAATGACTGTCAACAGTTGCATTTGCTTAAGAAACTTCTGTTTGGATAGTCCTCTCGACCGGTGCCTAAGAGCTGATGTGCCCTTGAAAGCTGTTCTGGGATCAAGAGGAGATGGCCTGGCCATCGAGAAAGATGAGATGCTGTTGACACACACACACACACACACAAAGAGCCATCTGCACAAGAAACCAGAGCTTCAGGCCCAAGCAGGCGTGGGGTTTGGTTCACGGCACCGCACTTCAGGAACACAAAGGTTTGCCTCGTCGGCGGGAGCGGTCAGACTGTTTGACAGGCAGTAAGCTCTTCTACCCCGAGTGCCACGGATTACCTTTATCTTGCACAGATAGTAGCAAACACAGGTGGAGGCCTCCGAGATGAAAAGGAACAGGAGAAGAGCAAAGCAGCTTATGCGCACATTGCCTTAGGTTTATTGATTCGGCTTACTTCCACTTTTGTGCTGTGGGGCGCGTGCACCACACGGACTGTCAAATTGCTCTTGCATGGAAAACAGCAGACATTGTAAGGAGGCAGGTGGCGAGTCAGTAAAAATAAGTTCAGAGGAAACCAATCTGCACTTTCATAAGAGAGCCTGATAGATGTTGAAATACTTAGTTTTTTTTCCCATTCTCTTTGGCCTTGACTAGCCCACTCACAGTCTTGCTAATTCAGCGGAGGGCATCACTGCCGCTTCATTCATTCAGAATGTTAATATGCTGCATCTCCAGAGATCGCTTCAAGGTGAAAAATGATAAACTCATAAAAAGCATTTAAAAAATAAATTTTTAAAAAATACAAATTACAAATTAACAAACCATCGACACCTAACTAGAGCACTGCTTAACACATTTACGGTGCAATTGTGTTACATCCTGCCAGGGATTTTTTTTTTTTTTAAGAGGTGCCAGAACTCTCAAGAGGGAAACGAAGTTTTCAATCTGTATACTGGAAACTCATGAACTTTTAAACATTTTAAAAAAGAATTTTGTCAAAGAGGTGGTTTTGGGACTCCATTTCGGCCCCCCCCCCCCCCCCCCGGGGGGGGGAAGCCCTGCATCCTTTTAAGTCCACCAACGTAAATGGGCTTAGATAGGAGTAACTCAGTTTAGGAGTGCACACTCTAATGTAACCCTGTGTTTGGCCGTCTGGTGTAGAGCCAGTTTGGTGTAGTGGTTAAGTGCGCAGACTCTAATCTGGGAGAACCAGGTTTGATTCCCCACTCCTCCACTTGCACCTGGCTGGATGGCCTTGAGCAAGCCGTAGTTCTGATAAGAGCTGTTCTTGAAAAAAGAGCAGCTTCTGTCAGAGCTCTCTCAGCCCCACCTACCTCACAGGGTGTCTGTTGTGGGGAGGGGGAGGGAAAGGAGTTTGTAAGCCGCTCTGAAACACCTTTGGTTAGTGAAGGATGGGGTATAAATCCAATCTCCTTCTCCTCCTATTAGAGTCTGGGAGGAAAATGGTATTTTTTCCCTGAGGAGGAGCCATAGAAGTCCTGAGGGTGGGGGGAGAGTCCTGAGTAGGGTTGCTCTGGAGATTTTCAGAGTGGAGGAAGGGTTTTGGAGAGGGGAGAGACCTCAGCGGGATATAATGCCACAGAGTCCACCCTTCAAAGCAGCCATGTTCCCCAGGGGAACTGATCTCTGTTTTCTGGAGATCAGTTGTAATAGTGAGGGGGCTCCAGATGCTACTTGGAGGCTGGCAGCTTGAGGTCCTGGGGGGGGAAAACAGAGTTCTGAGGGGAAAGGGGGATAATTCAGGGGTGGGAGGCTGGGCAGAAGCCGTCTGGGTCAGAAGGCCGAGAAGAGAGGAAGCTGAGAAGGAGCCTTGAGAGAGATGCAGCTTCCAGAGATCTGCGGGAACACAAAAAAGCCCGAAAAGCAGCAGCTCCACCACCACCACCACCACCACAGAGAGCCATTGAAACCACAGCAGACAGAGTGAGAGACCTTCAGAAGGCCTCAGAGAGACAGTAGAAGACTCTTTGGTTCCCTCGTTGGTTCCAACAGTAAGCTGTGGGGTCTAGGTTTGAGTTTTGTACAGTGGTGATGAAAGCCTCACAAATAACACCCGCCCCCCATAGACTTTCCCTGCTCAAGGTGCCTGGTGTTTGACTGTGGTCAAATTACGATCCTAGAGGAGAAGGTTTTGCACTTCACAAGGTGGCTTTCACATGGTGTTCTTGCTTTGCTCATTGACAGCAGCGGTGAGGAAGAGTGGACACATGACTCCTTTATGGGCACACTTTGCCTGCTCCCAGGGGTCATTTCATAGAAAAAGAGGTGCAGGAGCTCATTAGCATAACTCATGAGCATAACTTATTTGCATATGTCACACCCCCTGGTGTCACCGGAAGTGTGTTAGAAGGCAACACCCACAGCTCAGGCTCCACTGGACTGTTTTGAATTGCTAGCTATTGGGGTGCGGGGGAACGTGCAGATCTGTCCTCACAGAGGAGGGAGAGCTTGTACCTGAAAAAAAATTGGTCTTAAAGGTGCCACTGGACTGTTTTGGACCGGGGTCCGGGGGGGGCTCTGCAGCTTACCTGGCTGCTTCTTGCTCTGACTGAGGGCTGCTGGGAGCAGGGGGTGGGGCTTGTTGCATGTGCCTGCCCCCTGGGCTCTTTACTGCCGGAGCTCCGCTTCTCTGTGCTCCTGCAAGAAATGACCCCTGCCTGCTCCTGTGTAAAGTGCAGCCTCACAGCAGTATCTCTAGGAAGTGAACAGAAACAGTACCACTAGGGATCGATTAGGGAATTTCTAGGTGATTAACCATCTACCTTTTAAGAGTTTTGTAGTGCAGTCCTAAACAGAGCTGCACCCTTCCGAGTCCAGCGAAGCCAGCTTTTCTGACAAATTACTTTTCTGGTTGCCCAGGTGGGAAGGATGACTTTTGCTAGTTCTCCCTTCTTGCTGCAGCCTCCCAGTTTGCACCCCACACTGTCCACCAATCTGAAGGGGCAGGGGCAAAAGAGGTCACCATGAGAGAGGGGACGTTCCTTTAGTGCAGGGATGGCCAAAGTTGCTTAACGTAAGAGCCACGTAGAATAAATGTCAGAGGTTTGAGAGCCGCAAGACATGAACAGATATTACACGTTTTACTGGGAAATATGCAAATTTGCTTTTTATGAACATTAAACGAGACTGCCAAAAATAATGACAAAAGCGGTAAAAGCAGATATCGATAATGGTATTTATTTGTCCAATGATATTTGCTTGCTAATGATATTTAGCTTCCCCAGCCGCCCTGTCAGGAGCCACATAATATGTGCGAAAGAGCCGCATGTGGCTCCCGAACCACAGTCTGGCCACCCCTGCTCTAGTGCAACTTTGCTCGTGCTGCTTAAAAGGGGAGGGGGGGCGTAGATCCTTTAGATGATGTTGGGAGGAGTGCTTTCATCCACTGTGCCCGTAAGCAGTGGTCCTCTATATTCTACTTTTTAAAAGGTTAGTTGATGTGATTCTTGTACAAAACCAACATTTAGTGCACTGGCTCAAGTTCTGTAACCTGCAGGTCCATCTGGCCCATTCTTCATGTCATGGTGCTATTCCTTATGCCTTTCTACCCTTGAGGCCGGCCTTCTCGGAGCTTTTCTCACTAGACCCTCATTAGGTTTTGACAGAAGCAAGCAGCCAGTGACCCATCTTTGATATAAGCAAGCAGAGACCCTTTCAAGATCCCTTGTGCTCAGGAGACTGACAAAATGACTCGTGGCGCATATCCAGTCTGCAGAAAAGTCCAAAGCCGGCTTCAGTTATTGCTCTGTCTGTGGTTTTTTAAAACACGCACACATGCACACACACTGTGAAGCAATTCTGTATGCGCTCTTGGACGGGGAAGGGGGGGGTGTTGATAAAAATTCAGAAAATAATGTGTTGTCAGAAAATAATGTCTACTTGGCCAAGGTTGAGAACTGAACGCTTGACTGTTTCCCAAAGGCAAGGAAGATGCAGCCTGAAGGTGGCGAGGAGAGATGTTACATTCTGTGACCCTTTGTTTGAGTGAAAAATAGAACGAGGACACCATCTCCTGTGGGCTATTAATTAGTCGAGGCTGATTTCCATATTAATTGTTGATATACAAGGGGCTCCTGCTGAGAGCGAAACACCTTCATCCTGCTGTTGGGGGTGGTGGGGGAGAGGCCAGAATAGATGGGAGGTTGAGAGCGAGTAGCTGGCGTATTGCTGGAAATATGTGAAGAAAAGCAGAATCATGTCCTGCTTGGGAAAATCCCCGGTTCTGTGCACAAAGCCAGGAGGAAGATTAGCTGATATGAATGGGCTCCTCGTTGAATTTATGAGAGTTAAGCAGGGGTCATTGGGGGGGGACGCGGGGGGACGCCATCCCCCTGGGTGAGGTGCGGGAGGGCGGGGCCTGGAGCTCCCTGCTGGTGCCCGCTGGAGGTCGCCGCCAGCTGTGGGGAGGACACACTTCCGGTGATGTCAGGGGGTGTGGCATATGCTAATGAGTTATGCTAATGAGTCCCCCTAGCTCTTTTTCTACGAAATGACCCCTGGAGTTAAGGTACGCTTCCAAAGCATAAAGTGGGGACCACTTTTCTCTGTTTCAGAATGCCAGAGCAGTAGATGGGGACTCTGGCCTGGTATTGAAAATGAGCCTGCTGAAATCTTGACACAAAGTGAGTCCCAAGGAACAGGGGAACAGGCAGTCAGAGTTTGCTTAGAGGGTGGACAGGGAGTAGGTCTGCCAAGCCCCTGATGGGAAACACACAGTGGAAACACAGAGCAGTTACTGTTTTTGGTGTAAGCCCCTGATGGGGGCAAGGGATTGCCTGCCCCAAGCTTTTGCTGCTCTGAGCAGTAGCAGGAGAAATATATATATATATATGCCTGCGGTCACACTGACCTCTTACCGCGACTTGCTCCTGCTGTCTGTTTATCTACAATTTTTTATCGGATGAAAACTGGTTAGACGTCCCTCTTGAATCGCACGATGAGTCAGACAGCCGCGCTGCCCAAGTGGTGGTGTGGGAATCTTTTTTTTTAATCATTTGCACATGCGCAAGGGTTATCATGTGCATAACTGCGCATGCGCATAATGGCGCTCGCCGGGGGGGGGGGAACCAAATCACACTCATTGCGAGAGGGGAGTCAAGATAGGGGAAAGTGCGGAATTGCAGCGGAAACACCCGGAAAGTACTCATTTTTCCGGGTGTAGGAAAACGCGGGAGAAAACCGGGAGAATTGCGCGAGTGAGCCCGCTTTGGGGCGGGAGGCGGATTGGCCTGTCTGATCAGCAGTTTTGTATGTGAGAGGGAACAGCAGTGAATCCTGATCAAAACAACTGTGTGACCGCAGCCTATGTCTGTCAGCCCAATGGCCTGACCTCACTTCAGAGGAAAATCTAGAAGTGATGTCAGTCCTCTCTAGGAATTGCTGGAAACTCTACGACTTTGCCATAGAATTCCCAGCAATTTCTAGGGTGACTGACATTATTTCCAGGTTTTCCCAGAAGTGACGTCACAATGTTACCTTTGGTGGCCCCTCTGTGTTTTCCCCCATCTCTTGCTGGTTGCCTGGTACCTCTAGGAGGGAGAGAGAGAGAGAGAAATAGCTATGGAAAACAACCTGTCCCTGCATTTCTATCAAGTTGGTAGAAGGATAAGTTTGATGCAGGAGTCAGTGCTTAATTTCTAAATAGAGAGATGCTGGGTTTTAATTTCTGTGGGTAATATTTCCTCACTCTGCTTCTGTGTGTGACAGAAATCGCAGTTGTTCAGTGGTCAGGGGGGAAAACCCACTCCATATACTCTGGAATACTTCATTATTACTTAACTGTTGTTTCTGCTTAAGAATTCAGTGCCACGTTTGCAGTAGCTTCTTGCTGTGCCCCAGCTGTAATACGGGTCAGAGAATATGGATTCCTTCCTCATTGGGTGCGTTCAGACGGGGGATTTACAACAGTATAGGTGCCGGTTCCAACCGGTGTACTTACCGGCGTTCAGATGGCGAACATCTGCCTCCCGTCCCTAACCGTTGTAAATCCCTTTAAACCATTGCACTCTGCCACTAGGTCCCCAAGTGGTGGTATACTGAGTGCAACGGTTGCTTTCGATGTACCCCAGGCTCCGTCTAATTGCTCTCCACCAGTGTCTAGCCATTTCCGTCGGAAGCCTGAGGCTTCTGTTTTCCCCCGCCATTTTTTTAAAAACTGAGCGATATGCGCTTCACCCTGAGCGTTTTGTTTTTTTTAAAGCCCTTACTTTAACTATCCAGAGGAGTCCAGGACTTCAGGGAGGCCAGTTTGGTCTTTAAACTTTAAAGGTAAGTCCTTACCTTTAAAGTTTAAATGTAATGTAGGGTGTTTTGAGCATGTGCAAAGATCGCCATTCTGTGAATGGCTGCCTATGCGCATGCTCAAACTGTGTTTTTTTTTTTTTAAAAAAACACCGATGCCCGCAGCGTGTGAGTGGGCATACACCGATGGGAGCCGCAAAATGGAAGTAAGTGTGATCAGGTTTCAGCCGGCATAAACTGCACAACCTGTACAGTTCATGCCGGCTGAAACGCCGCGTCTGAACGTACCCATGGTGTTACAAAAACAGGTCTGTTAGCCTAGCTAGGTTCTCCACGGTGAACAGACAATATATCTGGGCCTTTCACTGGAATCTGAGAAGCGAGGTTGGTGTCTTCATTGGGATAGCTCAATAGGTCACCTTGAGATAGTTATGATTTTTCCTCAGAGTATGAAAACTATCTTTGATTTTTTAAAAAAATAATAATAAATGGAAGTACCCATGTGAGCATGTGAGGAGACTTGTCTCCGGTTGCTTCATCATAAATTATTTCACTTGTTATAGGAAAGAATTCAGATGGGGAATATATTGTTTGCATTGTCTGCTGGAGAGACAAAAATGAGGGTCACCACCCAGCAAGATGGAGGATTCATTTTGCTGGAGCATCTTATTAAGGTAGCTAATGGCAGCTGAAAACAATCATGCAATCAGGCAGCATTGTGACCAGATGGTGGTGATTAGCATGGCCCACATTTAAAGGGAAATGGAAATTTCTGGAAGAAAGTGATGCATTTCTAAGAGGCAGGGACTTTTGTGTCACAAAACAAGATCCTTGGAAGGCTGTTCATTGTCAGTGCCTTCAGTGACAGAGGATCTTGTGAATGTAGACCGCAGTGCAAGAGATCTGTGTGCAGAAAAATCAATACAGGTTGACAAATTTAGGAAACTCTTTGCCATATATATTCGGAGATGGAACGCATGCTGAGATTACCAATGGATCAAGAGAATGCTGTAACATTTAATAATGCTGCGGTGGCTCAAGTGGTTAAGACGCTGAACTGCAGGCTGTGGAAGGTCGGTAGTTCAGCAGTTCGAGACCCTAGTGTGCCGCAAGACGGACTGAGCTCCCATCTCTAGTTCCAGCTCCTGCCAACCTAGCAGTTCGAAAGCAAGAGATTGCAAGTAGATAAATAGGTACCACTTCGGTGGGAAGGTAACAGCGTTCCGTGCACCTTGGTGTTTAGTCATGCCGGCCACATGACCACGGAAACGTCTTCGGAGAGCGCTGGCTCTTCGGCTTTGAAACGGAGATGAGCACCGCAACCCTAGAATCGGATTCGACTGGCTTTCGAGCAAGGGAACCTTTACCTTTACCTATAATTAATGTATTGATGAAGGATTGCTACAGGGTTACAAAAGATTTAAACTATTTCTATACAACATTTATATCATTTCACCCCTCCCCCATAAGCTCAAGGTAGGGTATATCATTAAAGCCATAATAATACTAATAAAACAATATCCAATTGACATTCAAGTAGTGACACATACATTTTTGTTCATGGCAGGCTAGGAGAAATGCCATGTTATTTGTTATCCGAGGGTGTTCCTAAACATAGATACTTAAAGGCCAGGAGGGCGGTACACAACTGTGCATCTTGAGGGAGAATATTCCACAGTCCTAGGGCCATGACTGAGAAGGCCTGGCTTCTTGTCACAAATGGCTCCATACTGATGAGATACAGAACAGGGCCACCAAAGATAGTCTCATCTGATAGGTAGGCTAATATGAGGGAAACGGCTCTAGAGGTCCCTGCCTGGAAGCCATCAGTATGCTAACTCATCCCAGCACTCCATACAATGGGTGTGATGATTAAAAGGTTCATAACTTAGATGACTTAGGCAAGAGAGAGGGAGAGAGAGAGGGAGAGAGAGAGAGAGAGAGACAGAGAGAGAGACAGAGAGAGAGACAGAGAGAGAGACAGAGAGAGACGGAGACAGAAACAGAGACAGAGACAGACCACTGGGGAAACTGCAAGGAACTGAGGGGACATCTCATTTTCCCCTCTCCCACTGTTACCTCTTTCCCCTCCCTGAAAGCCCCATAACCTCTCTTTTTTCCTGCCTCCTTCTCTCCTTCCCATCCACCAGCCAACTTACTTTTATCTCCCCCCTGCCTTCAGTTTTCCCTCTCTCCCTACTCCGACAGCTTCTCCTTGGGAAGAGTCTGGCTGAATTGTACAGTGCCAAGCGACCAGTCCAGGCCCAGTTGCATGGCAGGGAACCCTTTAAGGGTGCGTTCAGACGGGCAGCTAATCCCACCATTATGCCGGTTCTGATTTGATCCCGGATCTTTTTAATCCGTCCTCGCACGACCAGACATCCCCTGGGGGAATTGCCTCACCGTGCGCTGCTTCCGCTGTGGATTGTCTAGACGGCGTCCACTGAAGGAGGCACGTGCAGTGTTGTTGTTTTTTACTTTTTGTGCATAGGCATGATCACACGTCCATGTAGATCCATGCATGCGCAGAATCAAACGTTCAAAGCGCCACATGAGGGACGTGTAGCAGGACAGCCCAAGCACGGCCAAATTCTTCTTTCGTTTTCTGTCCTGACCCACGCTTGCAGGGCTGGACTAAACGAGTCCCGGCCATCCCCCTTGCCATTGAGATCATGCTCACTGGAGGGTCTATTTTGCATGTCGAAAGACCCATCCTCCCTCCAGCTCCCATCCCATTAACCGGTCGTCCTTAAACTCACGGGTCATTCAAAACATTGAAGTGTTCATGGTGCTGGATCGGGGTTCCACAGCCTCGTTTTTAAATGCGTTTAAGCACATATTGAGTAGTCTGGACATTACCTTTAAATCCACCAGGCACAAGTGCTTGGTCTGGATCCAAAGAGCCATCTGAACGGACCCTAAGACTTGCAGGGGATGCCTCACTTTCCCCTGAATCACCCTCTCCATGCTAGTCCCACTTTCCCTCTTTCTGGAAACCTTTCCCTGCTTCCTTCTGTCCCCCCCCCCCCCCCAACTAACTGAAATTTTATCTGCTCCTCCATGTTCAGCTAATTGTATTTTTTCTTCATTTGGGTTAGGCCCTGATGCATCCTTCCTTAAATGCAAAAGAGCTCTGCCCCCCCCCTCAGCCTTTACCATCAGAAACCAAGCCTTCAATAGGCAATACTGTTGTGGTTGCCTAGTAGCAGGCACTGAGGGCATTCTTTCTTAAAGCTGCAGGTGTTGCTTCTATTAGTTTTGCGGTGATTTGTTACAATTTCAGATTTTTGTGCAAACCTGGGGCTAGGCTTGCCAATCCCCAGGTTGGGGTGCGAGTTCCACCAGTTTTCATTTCCCTGCTGCTGGCCAGTGGGGGAGACCCCGCCCCCAAACATCCACATCCCCGTGCGACTTCTTGACTTGATGACATCAGCTGGAAGTGATGTCATCATGCCAGGGGTGTTACACTGGGGCGCTTGGGTTTAAGGGCAAAACTCTATGGTTTCAAGCCAGTTCCACCATAGAGTTTTGCCCTTAAACCAGATTTGCCCTTAAACCGGGTGACATCATCATGCTGGGGACGTCTCCCGGAATGCCCCCCAAATCCCCCCACCGGAGCGCTGAGGGGACCTGGCAACCCTACCTGGGGCGTCTCTCAATTTTGTAAACAGATCTATCTTCTTAGTTCATGGCTCCAGTCTCTGGGTTTAAGTACTCACAAGGTTTGGCCTCATTGAGAATTATACATATTGAAGATACATACATACATACAGGGGTCATTTCCTGCAGGAGCAGTAAAGAGCCCAGCAGTAAAGAGCCCAGGGGGCGGGCACATGCAACAAGCCCCACCCCCTCAGTCAGAGCAAGAAGCAGTCAAGTATTTTTTATTTTTTATTTACATTGCATTTATATACTGCCCATGACCCCTAATGGGTCTCAGAGCGGTTTACAGTGTACTGCTACTGGTATAGTTGCAGTAGATAACCTACCTAGGGCCACAGATTTTTAGGGGGGGGGGACTTCCCTACCGACACCCTTGTTGGCGGCGCGTTCTCTCTTCTTTCCGGCGGGCTGTGAGGTATGCTGGCGTCCTCGGCTGACCAGCACCACCTCAAGCGGCTCGATGTTTTTTCCTTCGTGTGCGACTACCCTCCGGCTGCAGCTTCCGGCTTGCGTCCTTCCGGCTCCTGCCGTCCTGCGCCGTCCTGCGCTCGCACCACCGTAGCTCCGCCTTTGTCAGGTCCGGTCAGGAACTCTGCCGCCGCCGCCATTGTTGTTGCCGCTACCGTCTCCGGCGCCGCTGCCAACACTCCTGGCCCGGAACCAGGAGGTGGGTGCCCCTTGCCACCTAGGGCAGGCACCCATTTATCTACTTGTATTTTACCTTTCGAACCGCTGGGTTGGCGGGAGCTGGGACGGAGGCCGAGAGCTCACTCCAGCCGCGGTGGGGATTCGAACAGCCATTAAGACTGTTCGCTACAGATGTTACTAGCA
>NW_015170899.1:967305-980865 GCF_001447785.1 Gekko japonicus | reverse complement strand
CTTTGAGGGAGTAAGTTGCCAAGCCCCCCCCCCCGCCCAAAACAGTCCAGTGGCAACTTTAAGACCAAGTTTTATTCAGGTACAAGCTCTGCCTCTTCTGCAAGGACAGATCTGCACGCCCCCCCCCCCAATAGCTAGCAATCCAAAACAGTCCAGTGGAGCCTGAGCGGTGGGTGTTGCCTTCTGACACACTTCTGGTGATGTCAGGGGGTGTGGCCTATGCAAATAAGTTATGCTAATGAGTTATGCTAATGAGCTCCTGCACCTCTTTTTCTATGAAATGACCCCTGCATACATGCATACATACATACATACATTCTCTCCCCCCTCTCTTCCCCCCCTCCATGAATGGTACTCCAAATTCTTAGTTTAAAACTTGTTTTATTTGGAGATTGTAGATGCAGGCTGTCAGATGTTTGTTGCGCTACCCCATTAGCACAAAATAAGACAAGCTACAAAATGCATGCATGCAAACGTTAAAAAAATTATGCTCGTTTCATAATATGAAGGCTACTCCAGCTGAGTTATCATCTAATCAAAAATGTATCACTATCCGATCTGGCAATAAATTCCTCTGAAGCTGAGCTTTGGACAGAACTGAAAATTGAACTTAAGCATCAGGTCTCTCCCCCCCACACACACACACCAAAGCCTTAACTCAACCACTCACATATGGCACCTGCGTAAATAACACATCAGTTGACTATCTATTTCCACACTGCAAGTCAGTCAGTGAAAACAGGAGGCCTGTTGAACCCCAAGGGAGGTTGGGGCTACTTTGAGCTCAGTGATGGCAAGTCGTGGAGACCTCCTATCATATTTAGGATCACAGTATTAGCATCTGTAAAATACTGCAAAACCATTCGTTAGAGGTCCCTAATACATAAGAACATAAGATCCAAATGTTGGATCAGGCCAAAGGCGGTCCAGCAGTGGGGCCAGGACATTAGAAGCCCTCCCACTGTTGACCCCCCCCAAGCACCAAGAAGACAGAGCATCACTTGCCCCAGAGCCCCTAGCTATACCTTGTGGCTAATAGCCACTGATGGACCTCTGCTCCATATGCTTATCTAATTCCCTTTTGAAGCTGTCCATGCTTGTAGCCGCCACCACTTCCTGTGGCAGTGAATTCCATGTGTTAATCACTCTTTGGGTGAAGAAGTACTTCCTTTTATCCGTTCTAACCCGACCGCTCTGCAGTTTCATGGAGTGCCCACGAGTTCTTGTATTGTGAGAAAGGGAGAAAAGTACCTCTTTCTTTACCTGCTCTTTCCCATGCATAATCTTATAAACCTCAATCATGTCTCCCCTCAGTCATCATTTCTCCAAGCTAAAGAGCCCTAAGCGCTTTAACCTTTCCTCATAGGGAAAGTGTTCCAACCCTTTTATCATTCGAGTCGCCCTTTTCTGCACTTTTTCCAAAGCTATAATATCCTTTTTAAGGTGTGGTGAGCAGAACTGCACACCGTATTCCAAATGAGGTCGCACCATTGATTTATATAGGGGCATTATGATATTGGCTGATCTGTTTTACCTCTGATAATATTATTAGTTGTGTTTGTGTGTAACATACTGTTCTGTCTTCTAATTTTTGAGCCCATAATTGGTGTCGCACCCACACTTCTTGCTGTGCAGAGGCAGTTCCTCTACCTCTGCCGTTAGCAACGCTGCCAGGTTATATGGATTACTTTGCTGTTCTTCACAATGTCATCTCTTTGATTAATTTAGTTGACATCCAAGCAGAAATCTTTAAGTAGGAAATGTATTCAGCAAAGCAGATAAGGTTTTAGGTCTGCCATGAAATCTGCAAGATAATCACTCTTGTTTCCCAAGGTGTTTATCCGTTTTTTAAAAAAGGATTTTGAAACAGATTAAGTCCCAGCAATATATTATTATAAAGATGATATGATATATTCATTTTCTGAGACCTTCTAATTTGAGATTTTTTTTAATGGGTTCTTGGCTACTTTATGATCAACGGATTAGGATAGTTAACGAGCGAAACACACAGTGTAGACATGATTTCATTATATTTTTTCACAGTTGTGAAAGTTTCAGTTGGAGATGCCCCTCTTTTTTTGCAGACATGGAAATAAAAGCACGTTGTATGAATCAGTAGCTGCCTAGTGGCAAACACAGGGCTTGCGTGGGGAAAGGATACTTGACCTGATAAATGCTGATCTCGAGATATGGGGGGGGGCACCCCAGGTAGTCCAATTAATAGGAAATAATCGAACTCAGAAGAGTTTTCATTAATTAGGGTAATTGCAGCTCAAGCTTCCAGTGACTAATGGATATCCAGGGTTGGTTTTTTTGTGACCCTGAGTTCCTATGACTTTAATTGTTGTTTTGGGTTGTGTTTTTTCTCTTCTTTTTACATTTTGCTCCTCCAGACTCAGATGTAATTGCATTCCCTTGACCTTTTCACTCCATAGACTCATTCGTGTTTTCTTTGGAATAAATGGAAGTTATGCCATTAACCTGACGGAGAACAGGCTGAAGTCCTATGAGCCGGCAAAAGGGCAGGCTTTCAATGAAAATAGGATCTCTTCATTCCATAATAAAAAAAATGTGTGTGCCTCTCTTGCTCTCTCTGTCTCTTTCAGAGGGGAAAGGTAAGAACAGTGTAGACCCCTCTGGGATTTCAGCACTATCTAATTTAACAAACAATTTAACATGGATGGCAAGTCATTTTTACACAGTAATTGCTGCTAGTCAATTTGTGTAAGTTAACTTGTGTTCAGCTACCATGCTCACACCTTCAATGTGTGGTTCGCTATGCACAGGATCGAGAAGATTGTTGGGCAGTAAATCCTAGTCTAATGAGTCTAAACTGGGCTATGGGGCTCACCAGGGAACCATCTAACAATTTTGAGGGTCGTTCATTATTTTGGGGGCTTAGCCTGCCCATTCTCTCCACTTGCAGTTGCTTCTGACTGGCAATGGAGGAGAGTTGTTTTATATTGCTCACATTGCCTTGAGGAGAACATCCTAAATTTCTGTCCCAAGCCCATAAAAAAGTGGCCCACAGCAAATGGAAATTCTCCTCCCCAGTTGGGACAAAGTGTCAACAGCAAACCCCCCCCCCCAAAAAAAACACAAAAACACCAAAAAACTCTTCCATTAGATGGACTTTTCACTTCTTGCTTGGTATTTGATGATAAAGTTATGTATTCATTTGTAGTGGATTAAAGGTTAAGAACCTCTATTCGAATCTCTTTCTCGCTGGATCTTGACAACCACCTTATAGTAGTAGATTTAGTGTCAGGACTTTGACATCAGGAGACCAGCCTTTTCATTCCTTCTCCACCATAAAACTCCCCGAGAGACCTCATGCATGTCATCTTGAGCTCCCCTGAGAGAAAGCAGAGTGCAGGTGTGATCAACATGCCCACCAGATTGTCAAAGAATCCAGGCATTTGAATTCCTTCCCTGCCCCTTTCCAAAGGCCTTTCAACAGTGTTCATAAATCAGGACCCCCTGATATGAATTTTCACACTTCATAATGATCATTTGTATTAAATTTACTCTCATGATGGCATGGATTTTGAGTCAGCTGTTGTGTCTCTGCATGCTCACCATGGTCACCAGCCGTGGCAGCAGACACCAGCCATTGCTGTCCATGTGTGCTCAGAACTTGATTACTTGAACATTATAACTTGGTCACAATGAATATTTAACCTTCCTTACTAATGCCTGCAATGGGGTTAAGGTTTTTAAATTGGCCTTGTAATTGTCAAAGTGGTGTCCTGGCTCTGTCTTTCAGTTCAGCAGTCTAGTCGGTTTCATGAAAGTTCAGGAGGTTAGTTATGCCCCAAGACCAAGGCAAGCCTTATATAGATGGTGGCCTTTACAACAACAATTGTGTGAGGATTACAAGAGTAAAGAGGTTTGCATAACCAATGGGATGGGGATGTGGAATGGCATGGTATAGTCCGATCTCATCAGATTTCAGAAGCTAACCTGGATGGGAGAACACCAAGGAAGACTCTGCAGAGGAAGACAATGGCCAACCACCTCTGCTTCTCACTTGCCCTGAAAGTAGGGTTGCTAGGTGAGGCCGACAAGCCTGTGGGGGACTTACCAGGAGGCTCTAGGAGGGGGGGAGGGAAGAAGTGCAATTGAACATCAAAGTGAGTTCTGATTGAGCTGCCATCGCATTTAAAGGGATGGTCCTTTTAAATGCATTCCCTCCATTGGAAATAACAGAGGACGGGAGCACCTTCTTTGGGGGCTCATAGAATTAGACTCCCTGGTGCAATGTTTTTGATACTTGGGTGGGTTTTTTTTGAAGAGAGGCACCAGCAGCTGTGCTGAAAATTTGGTGCCTCTACCTCGAAAAACAGCCCCCTCCCGAGCCCCAGATACCCACAGATCAATTCTGCATTATACCTTATGGGAACAAGTCTCCGTAGAGTATAATGGAGTGCCCAGCGGCCATCCCCCCGCTTTCTGATAGCCCTGAAGTGGGGGGAGGGGCTCCAAACTGGGGGTACCCCCTGTCCCTAACTGTGGATTGGCAACCCTACCTGAAAGCCCCTTGCTGGGTTCGCCATAAGTCAGTTGCAATTTGATGGCACTTAAGTACCTATAACTACTGGGAGGGGGGGGGGATGCTCTGAAACAACAAGCGAACCAGTCAGCCTCGGTTTTCACCAAATCATTTTGTGTTACCTGCAAACTTGGCCACTACCAGGGTTCTTTTTGTAGAAAAAGCCCAGCAGGAACTCATTAACATAATAGGCCACACCCAACAGCAGGAACTCATTAGCATATTAGGCCACACCCACACATTACCAGAAGTGTGGTTCAGCCACACCCACCTTTTGCTTGTTATTCTGTTTTCCTTGTTTGTTGTCAAAACCCAGGGCCTTTTTTTGTAGCAGGAACTCCTTTGCATGTTAGGCCACACACCCCTAATGTAGCCAATCTTAATGAGTTTCTGCTGTTGGGTGTGGCCTATTATGCTAATGAGTTCCTGCTGGGCGTGGCCAACTCGGGAGTCAGCCAGAACTCCGTTCCTGTGTGTTCCTGCCCAAAAATAGCCCTGGTACACTACGCACCCCTAGTTCCAGATCATTTATGAATAAATTAAGTAGTACTGGACCCATTACTGATCCTTGTGGGACCCCACTGCTTACTTCCCTCCACTGTGGGAAGCAAAATGATGTCGCCGCTCAGACAATCGATGTGAACGTAATTGGTGAAAACCGAGGCTGACTGTGAAGAGCTCCAAGAGGACCTCCCCAGACTAAAGTGAGCAGGCGACAATGTGGCAAGTGAAGCTTAGTGTTGGCAAGTGTAAGGTGATGCACGTTGGGACAAAAAAAAAATCCCAACTTCAAGATAGGCTAATGGGGTCTGAACTTGCTGAGTCTGAGAGAGGGAAAAGATCTTGGGATCGTAGCGGGTAGCTCAATTAAAGTGTCGACCCAGTGTGCTGCAGTGATGAAAAAGGCAAACTCTGTGTTAGGGGTTATTAGCAAAGGGATTGAGAATAAAATGACCGATATTGTAATGCCCCTGTATTTGGAATACTGTGTACTTCATTTGGAATACTGTGTACCGTTCTGGTCATTATATCTGCAAAAGGACATTGCAGAGCTGGAAAATGTAGAGAGGAAGGCAGCCATGATTATCCGGGTATTGGAACACCTCTATGAGGAAAGGCTGAAGAGTTTGGGACTTTTCAGTTTAGAAAAGATACAACTAAGGGGGGAGATATGATAGAGGTTTATAGAATTGTGCATGGGCTGGAGAGAGTTGACCCAGAACTTTTTCTCCCTCTCCTAAAACACTTGAAATTGAGGACATCCAGTGAAGCTGATGGATGGTAGGTTCAGGATGACAAAAGGAAATACTGCTTTACACAGAGAGTGATTGAAATGTGGAATTTGCTGCCAGAGGATGTAGTGATGACCACAGGCCCTCCTGTCTTCCGCCGTCCTCTGACATTTGCTCAATTTCATGTTCGTTGCATCTATGACACTGGAATACACAGCTTTAAAAAGGGATTCGATAGATTAATGGAGGATAGGTCTATCAATGGCTACTAGCCATGGTGACTGAGGGGAACCTCCACATTCAGAGGCAGTTAACCTCTGAATCCCAGAGCTGGGAGGCCACATCAGGGGAAGGCCTCAGCCGCTAAGTTCTGTCTCCGCCCTCCAGAGGAACTGGTTGGCCACTGTGTGAGACAGGATCCTGGACTAGATGGGCCATTGGTCTGATCCAGCTGGGTTCTTCTTCTGTTCTTATATTTTTATGCTGTAGGAAAACTCCCTCTACCGTTAATGAACAGTTCATAAATCAGGAATCAGCCAAGTTAGTCCACAAAATAAAGAACCGTGCAGTGGAGGGTATTAGTACACTAGTAGTCTCAGCACTTCTTATTTAACTCAGAGAACAAAAGCCGCCTAGGGAGCAAATGTTTCATCATGGGCTTTGGGCAAGATGCCAAAAGAAAATTGTGTTTCAGAGGAGAAAGGAAGACCTAATATTCCATAGGACGAATAATTCCAGCGAGCCAACGTGGAATGTGTGTAGCTCATATCAAACAGCTACAACCAGGATTTCAGATTCAGCACGAACAGACTTTGTATTAGTATTCATTAGAAATGAAATCAGAGTTATGGAATTAGATTTCTACCCAAGCTTTGTTGTACCTTTCATTTCTCCACATATCAGAAAGATGTTTAATGTAAAGCTTGCTGGCTATCATCCACATTTCATATCACAAATGTCTACAGATGTTAGCAGTAATGCCAAAGACACAGGGCTGATTCAGATGTGCATGTTTATCACTCAGTTAGTTAGCTAGCTAGCTAGCTAGTTAGCTATAGACTTTATTTTAAAACTGCCCTCCCCCATATTTTGGGCTCAGCCAGTGTACAGCGTTTAAGAGATACAGTCAATCAAACAATTTAAAACAAATTAAAAATAGTGGAACAAATAGAGTGCCCATTCCAGATGGCACCTTGACTAAATTTATTCTAACCCCAAAGGGGGGAGAGGAAAATGAGGGGCCAGACTAAATAAGGGTCATTGCTGTCCTTCAACCATAAGCCTGGCAGGACATCTCTTGAGGATGGCCAAGGTGTGAGTGGTTCATCTGAATGAGCCATTAACAGATCAAACACCGCAGAGCTTCCGTGTCAACCATTGATACACTTTTCAATTGCTGTTGTCTATACGTCTGACTAAATGTAGCTGAAAACAAACTTTCCACATAGATATGGAGATTCTTGTGACATCAAAGCATTTTGCTGGGCGGGTTCCAGATTGTGGGGGAATGGGGGGGGACATTCTGGGAGTGGGAAGTGACATTGCCCCCCCATTCCCCCCCCCCAACAAGTGATGTTGTACACAATGTGCCTGCATCACCTGGAAGTGACGTTGGCAACATCGGGGGCAACATTCTGGATTTTGGGCAAAACTCTATGGTAAAATCAGCATCAAACCATAGAGTTTTGCCCAAAATCTAGAGTGTGCCCCCCCCCCATGTCACTGACATGCGACATCCCTTCTGGATGACTCAGGCACATGGCGTGTGACATCGCTGTTTGGGGGGGGATTCTTTCCTGCTGGCCAGTGTTGGGCAAGTGCCCACAAAATTGGGGGATCTCCCACCCCCACAGAGCAAATGGCAACCCTACATGGGGCATATAAAGTTTTTGCTCTTTTCTGAGACCTTTTATGTGTAACGTCTGTAAGGCACCGTTCTGTAGTGTTCTGTGACATGTATTATGCTGTCTCCTTACTTCCTTTGGCGTTTCCTACTTATTTTCACTGCCGCCAGAATCTCTTGCCTTAGATTTTTTACTTGAGCTCAAAGAACAAGGGTGGCTTAGTGACATTTGGTAGAATGACAGAACACTCAGTGCATGAGGACAGCTCTAAGGTAAAAGGGGATTCTGTACTCTAAGGGAAACAGTTGTTTTATCTTAAACATAGAGCTTATTTAGAGGTATAATATCATAACTGTTTCACTAAAGTTCCTAAGTGTAATGGTTTCAGATAGGTACAGTTCTTCTCTTTCTAAAACTTCTTAAATAGACCTAGCCACAAAGCTTAATTTCCTAATTTAGGCTAGTAACGTTCACAGAGAATATAGATTTCTCTCACACACAGCATGTTTCCCACTCAGCTCTCTTCCTCCCTCTCTCACACACAAAGCTTCTCTGAACAACCAGTCAGCTCCATCCCTTAGGGTTCAGTCACCATCCAATCATAACACACTTCAATCACCCATGCAGCCTCCCTTTCTTACTCTAGAGAGTAATCCTTTTTAAATCACAGCAACATACATATAAAACCTCGCATTAAGACACAGAAATAAACACAATATTTACATAGCAAAACACCACAGGGTATCAGTTTGTACTGCTTTGTAAGCATCTTGCAAGTAGGCGTTTTCCAGATTGCCTTAACGTTCCATTTTCATTCCCTGGTGTCACCATATTTTCCCCTTGCATCCAGACAACTCCGTTAACATCCCTGTGGTATTCCGGTCTTTCCTCGTTTTTCCCCCCATTCTTTCCTAAACTAGCTTTCCCCGAACTTTTTGTTTTCCATTGCTGAATGAATTTGCAAGATAGCCTCTTCCTTGGAATCTGAACATTTTTTCCCTGCCTCATGGATTGCTGCTCCAAACTCCACCCTTTGGGTGGCAAACTTTCTTTTATATTTTTAATATTTGCATTTCAGTCCTGAAACAAACAGTCCCATTGGGAGGCCCAACATCATCTCCTGCAGCTCTGCTTATACAGAAAGCTGACAGAGTCAATCTTCAAGGTGATCTTGGCGGTGTGTGTGGGGGTTTCCCTGCAACTCCATTTCCTTAAAAATAATCTCTTGAGATGTTTACCAGAACAATGCAGAGAGTGACTGAAGAAGAGATACATATTAATCATAAGCCTTGGCGGGTGAAGGAAGGGGGGGGGGCTACTTTGAATGCTCTGAATTCTGTCTCCACCCCTCGCTTTACACTGGAGTAGACATACTGAAGTCAGTGGGGCTACTCTTGTGTAAGAGGAGCACGCCCTGCCCATGTGCTCCAGGGCAGGCTTGGGCGACACGGACAGCTCCATCAAATGACACTGCCTAGCTCCAAAGTAAGGCCCAGGGAAGGGAACCGGAGTGAGGAAGGGGCTTTCACGGAGCCTCCCCCCAAGAAAGGGCACAGGCGCTGGAGGCAGGGGCAGGCTCATCCTGGAAGCATGACTGTGTCTGATGGGTGGGGAATGCACTTTAAGGGGATCGCACAGTCCCCTTGAGGCTGCTGAAATGCTGCAACACTCCAGCACATGCCCCACCCCCTCAAACAAAAAAACCCCAAAATAACCCGGAAAAATCAATCCTCAGTGTGAATGTGAACAGACAGAACTCTGAGAGGGGAATAAAACAATAATTAAAAAAACTAAGTGTCGACTGATCGCATTGATGGGCACGACCATCGGAACAGCGACAGCACCCACAAAAACCCTAAAGGTGGCTGCAGTCTGGAAAACGCCACGGAGAAATAGTGCACAAGGGGAAAGGTTCTCTCTCCCTGTAGTGATGTTTTTCTCCTTGCAGGACTTTTTCAGTACGTGGAAGCATTAAAGATGGTGCCTTCAGCCTCTAGCTGCCAACCTCCAGGTGGGGCCTGGAGATCCCCCCCCGAGTTTCAACCGGTCTCCAAGCGTCAAAGTTTTGTTTCCTTGGAGAAAATGGCAGCTCTGGAGGGCGGGCATGATGACGTCATACCTTGCTGAGGTCCCTCCCCTTTCCAGACTCTGCCCTCCCCGAAATTCTCCCCGAAACGCTCCAGGAATTTCCCAACCCAGAGCTGGCGGCCCTTCTTCCGAATGAAGACTTAGCAGACTCTGCCTCTGTGAGCAACCCCCTCCCCTCCCCAGTTTGTGTATCTGGATTATATTTTGGCTTTTTCAAATTGTAGAGGATTCAGAAAAATTGCAGGACAGGTGGAGTCAGAGAAAGTGACTTATGGGGAAAGATGAAAAGAGCTAAATATTTATCATTCTGCCGAGCAGTAACTAATGGGAGCATTAATCTATGGATGTTGAAGGGTATAAATGCCAGAGTAGGGGAAAAGGAATAATTTAAACCTGTAAAAGTGGTATAATTGGGATCAGTGGAATGAAATTATGGAAAGAAACACTGGAGCCGAACAATAGAAAAATAAATAAACTGGGGAGAATAGTTCTGTATCTTCAGAGACATTGAAAAACAGTCAGTGCAAATTGCTTGGAAATGGAATGATGGGTATTGGGTCATAATGGCACATTTGTAACTGTACGACAAACAGAAAGAAAAGCTTCCTATGGATGGCACAGTACGCATTTCACATGGGAGCAATTTTTCCCTTTGGGATTCAGTGCCTCTGTCCATGTGCCTGGGGTGGTATAGACTCCTTTGTGGTGGCTGCACCCCTCATTTCACATGTATGGATTGGCTGTGAGCTGATTGAAGGTTGGGGCAGGTTTCTGAAGTAGTCTGTGTTCTGGAAGTGGTCAAGAATAGTGGTGGAACAAAGGTACAGTTCAGTGGCACCTTTACTGGTATCAGTCTTTCAGCGGTCCTTCCTTATGTTCTGCCTGACAACTTCGCTCGAGTCAGTAGGGGCTTCTGCAGGTTCCAACCTTCAATTGGGCAAAATCAACAACTACCTGTACGCCGGCTTTCACCACTGTGGCTCCTGCCTTGTGGAACGGTTTGCCCAAGGAGGTCAGGAAAGTCCCCCCTCTCCTGGCTTTCTGCAAACTATGCAAAACTGAACTATCCAAGACAGTTTTTCTGTGCAGGTAATTGGGTTCCACTAGTTTTACAAATTTTGGATCAATGATTAGGGACTGTGGTCTCGGTTTTTCTGTGCAGGTAATTAGGTTCCACTAGTTTTACAAATTTTATTTGGATCAATGATTAGGGACTGTGGTCTATACTGCTGTGTATGGCTTATTGTGAGCAGGGTCCTATTTATGTAATTTTTTGTACCGCTTAACGTGCCATGTGACTACTTTTGCTATTCTTTAGTTCTTTCTGGTGGTTCCAGACTTCTAAAAGCCTAATGCATTGGTTATCAACTGTACTGACTCACTATTTGTAATCCACCTTGAGTCCTTATGAGAAAGACGGACTATAAATGCTGACCTCAGCTGACCCATGAAGACAAACACCAACCACTAGCCATTGAAGCCTGCCAGGTGTTTGAAATCTTCTTGTTTTTGCAGTACCAGGGAAATCTGGTGGTGCACCACTGGACGTGCCTGGTGAGTTGGATTTGCCAGTTGGTGGGCCATGTTCACGTACATATGAACCAGCTGCAAGTTGTCCTTGAGTTCTGTCAACACTGAAATACAGGCGGCATCTGGAGGTCAAACAGGTTATATATCTCAGGGACGTCCACGCTGCTATAAATTCTCCAGCGTCTGTGGTGGTGCCCCCTCCCTCAAAAATCGGCCCCACATCACTGCCCAACCAGCTAAACAGCTCTCTACAATGTAAAAAGTCCAATATATCACAGAGCTGGTCTTAACATCTTTAAGAAGAGATGAAGCTAGAAGTTGACAGAGCAACTTGGCAGACATTAGTATGAATTGCAAGCAAAATCTTCCCAGCTCCATATATTTTCTTTAAACCTTCCTTTCCCACCGAGGGATATTTGCATTGAAAGGTGTATTCCAAAGAATTAATCTTCCTCTTCTTGCAAACTTAACTCAAAACCCCACTATTTGTGATATTGTAATTATTTCCGCAGTAGCAGATTTTTTTTTTTAAAGAAAAGAGTGTCTCCAAACCAAGATTAAGAGTTCAGCTGGAGAACAAATGGTGGGAACAGATTAATTCTTAGGAACAAAGATCGTACTTTTTAGGAGATTGCCTTGGTAATGAAAAGCATAGTACAGCAATAGAACCAAATCTAATGCTTTTCAAAACTATTCATTTCAAGTCATAATTTTCTTCACTCTACCCCATTCATCTCTATGCAAAATAACTGTAGCAATAAAAAGAGGGGCAATATTAAATGTCAGTATAATGTAGCAAGTAAAAGTGTTTCTAAAGAGGCAATTTAAAAAAGAAAATCCAGAAATTACAGCGCAAACCTAAACAGAGTTACACCTTTATGAAGTCCATAGAAGTCAATGGTCACTGAAGGCTGTAACTCCATTTAGGATTGCACTGCTAGTTTATTATTAAGTTTTGCTGTTGTTCTTGGAGATGCATCCAAACATTTTGGCCATGGGTGTTCTGTAACTATTCAAACTGTTATTATAAAGATATTTAATCACTGTTGAATGTTTTGTAACTTCAAGAGATGGTGTTATGCAGGGCTCCCAAACCTTTTTGAGTCTGCAGGCACATTTGGAATTCTGACACAGCACGGTGGTCGCAGAAACAAAATGGCTGCCACAAAATGGCTGCCACAGGAGTTGCGGCCAGCCACAAAATTATTGCCGGAGCTTAACTTCAGTGACACAGTGCAGAAGGCGTCACTTCTGAGCAGACCTGTTTAGGATCGATCCCTATGTGTGGCAGGTATGCTAAGGAGATGATAGTGTAGATTTATGTTGCAGGGTGGTTTTACAAATTACTGAGATAATATACGGTCAGCGCTTTGAATTCTTGAAGTATGCTGTTTAATAGCTGAATATTGCAGCTCTCAGTGAGCAAAAGATTGTTTATGCTGTGAGTCTAAGCACAGAGACAGTATTAATCCACGGCAGAAACTGATTGATGAGTGAATTGATCAAAGTTAAATACGCTAATTGGAAATGGAATTTTAATTGGTGTTCTGTTGTGTTTCTTCCCTCTGTTAGTGTTTATAATTGTTTTCCAAGTGACAGTGTGCTTTCCCTAAGTTAAACACCTCTAAATGTCAGCTGAGCGACAGTTTTAGGTTTCCGTGGGCCCTGGGCAGAGACTGCGGGGGGGTGGGGCTTCCCCTCCTCCGCTTGCCTTTCTGTCTCCCTTGGTCACAACCTTCCTGCCACCCCGCCTGCATTCCCCTCCCCCAGTACCTAGCCATCTAGCCTTCCCCTACCCACCTTCTCATTTTCCAGTCCTCCCAATGCTCAACCACCCTTCCTTGACTGTTCTGGGACGTGCGTGTGCAGATCAGAGAGTGGTTGGTGGGAGGGCTTACAACAAGCAGATGGGAAACAGGGGAGAGAAGGGGGTTAAGGGTAGGCAGCAGTGGGCCTCAGCAGAAGACCTGGGGCTCGGCAGCTGCGTGTTCTGTGTCATCTCTCCATCTCTTTCCTGTGTACCAAATGCCAGTTTGGTGTAGTGGTTAAGTGCGCGGACTCTAATCTGGGAGAACCGGGTTTGGTTCCCCACTCCTCCACTTGCACCTGCTGGTATGACCTTGGGTCAGTCACAAGTTCTCTAGAGCTGTTCTCTCAAGAGCAGTCCTTGAAAGAGCTCTCTCAGCCCCACCTACCTTACAGGGTGTCTGTTGTGGGGAGGGGGAGGGGAAGGAGTTTGTAAGCCGCTCTGAGACACCTTCGGGTAGTGAAGGGTATAAATCCAATCTCCTCCTCCTCCTCCTCCTCCTCCTCC
>NW_015170899.1:864953-967249 GCF_001447785.1 Gekko japonicus | reverse complement strand
CTCCTCCTCTTCTTCTTCTTCTTCTTCTTCTTCTTCTTCTTCTTCTTCTTCTTCTTCTTCTTCTTCTTCTTCTTCTTCTTCTTCTTCTTCTTCTTCTTCTTTACGAGTCCTGCCTGAGAGGCAGGCATGACTGTGAGCTTCACGTACCTGAATGGCCGTCCTATGGAGCAAAGGCCAGCGAGCGGATCATGAACCGAACCAGCGGTTGCTCAGGCATCCCTACAAAAAGCAGAAAAGTGGCCATCAGCAGTGTGCCTCTATTATCAGGGTCATGGGATGCTGCGGACAGAAGTCAGGACTAGGCCGTTTCCAATATGATTGGTTCTCATGTTCACACAGGGGCGTAGCCAGACAACTTTGTTTGGTGGGGCATTGGGGAATCCTGTGGGGCACTGGGGGATCCTGTGGGGTGGGGGGTGAGAGAGGGGGAACGAGGGAGAGAGAGAGATCCCATCTGGGCAGGCAGGTGCAGAAGAGAAGGGTCTTTCCTTACCTTACCTTACAAAGTGCATACCCTCCATGGGCTGGAGGTGGGTAGGAGTGGGCGGGACAAAGAAAATCAGCACAAACATTATGCATGAGGAAAAAGGCAACTCAGCTTCTGGGAAAACATCAGGGTAAAAGTGGTCTTGAACCAGGAAAGAAAACAGGGGGGGGGAACCAAACAAAGCCCCCAAAGTGAGAACTAAAGGCACAAAAATGCATGCCGAAATCAAGTGCATACTCACCGAGTATTAATTGCACTGGCCGGCCGGCTGGCCTCCTCCTTTAGTGGCTGAGGCAAATGAGTGTGGCCGGCAGGTAAGAGCAGGGGCAGCAGGAGTGGTGGGGCGTGGGCCATGAGTGGTGGGACACATTCCCCTGAATGCCCCACTGTGGCTATGCCCCTGCGTCCACATGTGACTCTGTGAATACAACCAGAGGAAATAAAGCATATAGAAGAAGAAGAAGAGATTGGATTTATAAGGGCGTGGGCCATGAGTGTTGGGACACATGCCCCTGAATGCCCCGCTGTGGCTATGCCCCTGCATCCATATGTGACTCTGTGAATACAACCAGAGAAAATAAAGCATATAGATTTTACTTATTTATACCCTCGTACTTTAGGAGCTGCAGTGGCTCAAGTGGTTAAGACGCAGAACTGCAGGCCGTGGAAGGTCCGTAGTTCAGCAGTTTGAGACCCGAGTGAGCTCCCGTCTCTAGTTCCAGCTCCTGCCATCCTAGCAGTTCGAAAGCAAGAAATTGCAAGTAGATAAATAGGCACCACTTCAGTGGGAAGGTAGCAGCGTTCCGTGCGCCTCGGTGTTTAGTCATGCCGGCCACATGACCATGGAAATGTCTTTGGACAGCGCTGGCTCTTCGGCTTTGAAACGGAGATGAGCACCGCAACCCTAGAGTCGGATTCGACTCGCTTTCGAGCAAGGGAACCTTTTTACCTTTACTTAGGCTGGCTCTGACCTGGGTGGCACAGGGTAGCCTGATCTCATCAGATCTCAAAAGCTAAGCAGGTTTGGCCCCGGTTACTACTTGAAGACACTCCCCCCCCCGAAATCCGGGGTTGCTACATAGAGGCAGTCAATGACTAATCAGCTCTGTTTGTCTCTTGCCTTGAAAACTCAATCTGAATGACTTAATGACACTTTCCACCAACAGTTTGAGCTGGGAGAGCGTGATTGGCCAAAGGCCACCCCGTGAGCTCCCGTGGGAGTGGGAGACTGAGGATTCAGAGCTGGGTTTCCCGGATCCTAGCCCAACACTCTAATTGCTCCACCGTACTGGCTGAGAGAGATGTAGGTCCCCAGAATACAGTAGAGGATGGAGCAGCGATGCAGAGCTTGTGACCACCAAGGCAAACAGTGAGGAGTTCATGAACTTAGTTTTGTGGCTTGGTTTGCCCTGGAAAGGATTGGAACAGTCCACAGCTTAGAAGACCACACTGTACGGTTTTCAGACTGCTATCATCTTGGCAGGTGATAGGTGTATTGTGTAGACCTGCCTCCATATTACTTAATGATCCTTTTACCGCCATACATAAATAGGAATGAGACAAGTCTTAACTTCTGGATGCTAGGAATACCACTAAGCATTCGGCTCTAGAGGTTCAGGCTAAAAAAGTTTTGACAGCATGCAGGATCATATTAACCCGTGGCTGATTTTTTTTTTTTAATTTCTATTTTGGCAGCCATTAACTGTTCCCGAATGTTTTGGGAAACGGTGACTGAGCCGACACACTGAAAGGGAAGGAGACAGGAGCAAAGACCCGGGTCTGAAATTAATTGCGTTGCTGGGCTCTTTAGCGCATTACTGCCTTCCTGCGTTCAGAAAGTACACACACATTAATTAGGGGGCTTAAGCTGCCGGCAATCCGTGTCTGTCGTTTGGTGGGATTGGAAGGTAATTTATGTCAAGGTTG
Source organism: Gekko japonicus (assembly GCF_001447785.1). NCBI lineage: Eukaryota > Metazoa > Chordata > Lepidosauria > Squamata > Gekkonidae > Gekko > Gekko japonicus. The sequence continues at coordinate 964,836 of NW_015170899.1, read as the reverse complement.
CTCTCTGGATGTTATTTGCACGAAACAGGGGGTGGGTGGGTGAAGTTGTCGTCTGTGCCATCGCGCCTAATGCATCAGCGCAGGAGTTCAGTCTGTGAAATCCCTCGCGGTTTATTGAATAAGGTGATCGTGTGCTGGATCGATGGGGCTGCACATTAAATAGAGTTGCCAACCTCCAGGTGGGGCCTGGGGATCTTCCAGAATTACAACTGATCTCCCGGTGACAGAGATCAGTTCCTTTGGAGGAAATCACTGCTTTGGAGGGTAGACTGTATGGTAGGGTTATGATATTTTGAAAAGCAAAAAAAGAGAACATATCTCCTGACTGACTACTTCACACAAATGATCCCTATGACAAGTCTCATTTTAAACACCCCTACTACCCTAGAGTCGGAGTTGACTGGCTTTCGAGCAAGGGAACCTTTACCTTTACTACTTAAGCTGTGATAGTTGCTACTAACTAGGAATATTCCTAACCTTCCAACTCCAAAAGAGAGCATTTTCATCAGGTGTTTTTGAAGCCCAAAAGAGGATGGACACCAAAAAAGGAAGACATGTCCTCTAAAAAGAGGCAGGCCCGTAGCCAGGATTTTTAAAGTCAGGGGGCATTTAAATTTCTAAGGGGTCACTGGCTAATTGAATTAAAAGTATTTTAATTCAGTTTCGGGGGGAACTAGAGAGGCGCTGTCTGGCTCCACATGGCCACCATAGCTGGTCCTTCATGCCAGACGACTGTGCAGGAATACTCGGCTCCTTCCCTGCACCTGCCACAGCTCAGGGGCCCTTGGATGGATGGAAAGTCGTGGGGCCTTGCCTGTAAGTTGGGGGGCCTGACCCCAAGATGCCCCACTGTAGCTACGGGCCTGAAAAGAGGCTATCTGGTAACCAGTATTCCCTCTAAGCTGAGTTAGTGTGAGCTAGCTCCCAGTTTTTTAGCCTCCAGCTCACACATTTTTGTCTTCGCTCAGGAAGGACGACTCCAGAGCAAACTAACTTATGCAGCAGCCAGATCGCTCACTCACAACTCGAGTGCCAGCAGCTCACAAAGTAGAATTTTTTGGCTTCACAAGACTCCACAGCTTAGAGGGGGCATTGAATGCGATGTGTTCTTTTACAGTCAAAGCTTTGGAATACTAATTCGGTGCTCCCTTTTGATAGAAGAATACTTCATAAAGTAGAACAGAATTTCCCTGTCAGTGTATCTAGGCATTAGGAAAGACCAAAGAAGACTGGCTTAGATGTCAAGAATAATATGTTTGAAGTACTAAGGAGCTTTCCCCCCATGTTTTCATGTCCATGCTTAATTTTCCAGTTAGGGCCTTGGCACCAAGGTTGTCAGCTCCAGGTTGGGAAATACCTGGATATTTTGGGGTGGAGCCTGAGGAGGGCGGGGTTTCGGAAGGGGAGGGGTATCAATGCAGGGTCTCTGAGCGGTTTACACAACTGTTTATACCTAACTAGGGCCACATTATTTGTATGGCGGGTGATAACCTACCACCAGCCCCCGGCCACGGGCTCAGTTGTTGTTCAGTTCCTGGCTCGGCTGTTGTTCAGTCCGTGGCAGCTCTTTGGCGCTTCACTTCCTGGCGCCCGGAACAGGTCTCAATCCACAGCTCCTTCCGGTGGGCTTCACCCGGTGCTCGGCAACGTGCCAGCCGCAGCTCTGGTTCCGTCCCGCAGGCTCCACCGCGCCGTGTCGCCATGCTACCGTGCACCACGACTTCGCCTCCGTCCAGACTCGCACACGCTGGGTCGCCAGGACCAACTCTGCCGCCACCGCTATTGCCACCACCTGTCCTGCCACACATCCTCGTAAGGAGGAGGGGTGCCCCCTGCCACCTAGGGCAGGTACCCATTTTATCTACTTGCGTTTTACACGCTTTTGAACCGCTGGGTGGACAGGAGCTGGGACTAGGGCCGGGAGCTTACCCCGGCCACGGTGGGTCTCGAATAGCCGTAGTGGCTGGTCACTGTTGTTATGGCAGGCGTTTAACTGTTTGTGCCACCGTTCCCTATAATGACGTAGAGTCCACCTTTCAAAGCAGCCATTTTCTCGAGGTGATCTCTGTTGCCTGGAGATCCGTTGTAATCCCAGAAGATCCCTGGAATCTCACTGTAAAAGCAGGGGTGCTGATGGGGAATACCTCATTTTCCTACTGTGACATTTAGGGTTGCCAGCTCCGGGTTGGGAAATACCTGGAGATTTTGGAATTGGAGCGTGAGGAGGGCAGGGTTTGGAGAGGGGAGGGACTTCCATGGGGCATAATGTCATAGAGTCCGCCTTCCAAAGCAGCCATTGTCTCCAGGTGAACTCACCTCTTTCACCTGGAGATCAGTTGTAGTCCCAGGAGATCTCCAGCCACCACCTGGAAGCTGACAACCCTTGAATATTCCCTGAAGGGTGATGTATGAGTCGTCTCATAGTAGGATTACATGTATCTTCACACTAGGGTTACCATCTTTGTTATGGGCCTCGCGTTGAGCTGTGTTACATACTTATCTTGGTGGGTGAAATGGTTTCTGCCATGAAAGTGAAGGGGTGGGAATCACCTGGTTCCTTTCAAATTGCTATGAAAGGCTCAGGGCCTACAGCAAAGATGAAAAACCTAATGACTTCCTCAAATTTTAATTGAATGGCTTTGTGCACAGAATATAACATGTCTGCGGATGTGAGGGTTTCTGCTAACCAAGAGCAATTTCCCTCCCTTCCCCTCCCATGGCAGTCTGAACCCCCACCCAAGTCCTATTCCTGGGGTTCCCCAGCTCATTTTGGGTTGCCACAGAAGGGAGGAGGTAAGAAAGCTGTGGATGGTGTGTGGAAATTATTGCACCCACCGAAGGTCCAATCTGGATCCAGGGATATGTGTGAATAAAGGTGTGACTCTGACAAACTCAGAAAGAAAGTCCCACTCTTCCTTATCACAAAGTTTGGGTGCGGTGGCACCTTTAAGACCTACAAAGTACCCAAGATAAAAACTTTGTTGGACTTAAAGGTGCCACTGGACTCAGACTTTGTCCTGCTGCTTCAGGCCAAACACAGCTGCCCACCTGAAACTTCCTCATCACAGATGCACACACACAGAATACACCTCTTTACAAAGAATATAAAGGTAAAGGTTCCCTTGCTCAAAAGCCAGTCGAGTCCGACTCTAGGGTTGCGGTGCTCATCTCCGTTTCAAAGCCGAAGAGCCAGCGCTGTCCGAAGAAATTTCCGTGGTCATGTGGCTGTCATGACTAAACACCAAGGTGAACGGAACACTGTTACCTTCCCACCGCCGTGGTACCTGTTTTTTGTTGTTCAGTTGCACAGTCGAGTCCGACTCTTCGCGATCCCATGGACCAGATCACGCCAGGCCCTCTGGTCTTCCGCCGTCCTCTGAAGTTTACTCAACTTCATGTTCATTGCATCGCTGACACTGTCTAACCATCTCATCCTTTGCCATCCCCGTCTTCTTTGACCTTCAATCTTTCCCAGCATCAGGGTCTTCTCCAGTGAATGCTCCCTTCTCATTGGGTGGCCAAAATATTTGAGCTTCAGTTTCATTATCTGGCCTTCCAGGGAACAGTCAGGGTTGATTTCTTTTATGATTGACTAATTGGATCTTCTTGCAGTCCAAGGGACTCTCAAGAGTCTTCTCCAGCACCATAGTTCAAAAGAATCTATTCTTTGGCGCTCGGCCTTCCTTATAGTCCATCTCTATTTACCTCTATCTACTTGCAATTTCTTGCTTTCGAACTGCTAGGTTGGCAGGAGCTGGAACTAGAGACGGGAGCTCACTCTGTCGTGCGGCAACTCGGGTCTCAAACTGCTGAACTACTGACCTTCCACATCCTGCAGTTCAGCGTCTTAACCACTTGAGCCACCGCAGCTCCTGTGACAAAGAATATATCATTGTTTAAATGTCTATATAGAGAATATATTTATATCCCCCCCCCTCCTTTCTTTGGAGAGCTCAGTGTGGGCACATTTTTATTTCCCTATTTTCCTTCTGTGCCTGTTCCCCATCTAGCTCTGTCCTTTCTCACTATTCTTTCTTCTTTGCAAACACCCAGAGGGCAAGAGTAGGTTGACAGGTCTTACCTTGCTGCCAGTGTAGAGATCTTCACTCCTCTCTGGGAGCTTCTGTCCTGTGTGAAAATGATGTCATCACATCACCAGAGTCGCATGGTGACGCTCTAGGTTTTGGGCAAAACTTTATGGTTTTGAGCCTAAATTTACAATAGAGTTTTGCCCAAAACCTAGAGTGTCACCATGCAATGTCAGCCGTGTGATAACATCACTTCCAGGTAATGTCATCACACCACATTTGGGGGCATTTGCAGGTGGGGTTTCCAACCACTGTCCAGTGGTGGGGAGGAGCCCGCAAAAGCGGAGAAAAAGCAGGCCGGGGGGCTGGCAACTGTAGGCAAGAGGTTTGGCGTAGGCATCAGGAGTATTAGGCTCATGCTTAGCTGTGACATAAAAGCTAGTTTTCAGTGGATACAAGGGATACGACCACAGTGATACTTCACATTGTCTGTCAGTTTACTTTTGCTGCTTAGGGCTCCATATAGCTGTTAATAAGCAAGAGCTTATGAAGAAGTCATTTTCAGTATGTCTGCCCACATCAGTGGTGGTGTTAGTTTGAAACAAATATTATCTGTAATCATTCTAGTTGTTTTTTAAATATGTGTTCTGAAATCAGCTGTCAATAACAAGGGTGCTAAAATAACCCTGTAAAATGTGTTTTGTGAACATTAGCGTGCCTTTTAATATAATAGTTTCTAGGCATTTTGGAGTTAAGCTTTCAAGCAGATTTCCCCCCTCTCTGTTTCTGAAAAAAAATACGGCCGGCAAAAGACGTGCAGATGTTTGTCTCTGAAAGGCAAGCATCCCTTCAAATATTCATGAAATTCCTCCTATTGCATTTTAATTTGCTTTAGAAAATTGCCTACTTTGTTATTCATTTTTGGTTTGCATAGTAGTTACTCTGGCTCAGATTGGTTTCTGTTTCTAAGGAGGGTTTTCAGATGACACAGGAACACTGATTTTTGTGCTGGATCATAAATTGAATTCCTTTCATTAAAAAAAGTAATTTACACTGTGTTACTGGAACATTTTTACTAATGTGCCAGATTTCTTAGAGAGTTTTGTTAGCCTTTAGATGTTCTAGCCATCTGAATATTCAAATACAAATTTCAGACTGAATTATTAGTCTTCGCTTTGAGGGTTTTTCCCCCCGCTGCAAGTACATAAATACTGTAAATTGGGCAATTTGAGTAGGAAATTAAAAATGAAGCTGATGTTGTACCAAAATATTAGCTTTATCCAAATGTCACACAATTCCTATAAAGGAAGGAAAGAGATCTACAAAAATGTGATATTGCTTTGAAATATCAAAGAATGGGGGACTTACCTTTAAAATAACTCATTAACACCTTTTCCTTCCACCAAACAGTTGTTCTAAAGTGAAATCTCTATAAAGGTTGAGTCTGTCTGAAAAACAATCTACAGGTTGTGCATTAATTAAAAAAAAGTTTACAAAGGAAGTGGAAAAAGACATTTTTAATTTCAAGGGGGGTTGAAGAAGAAGAAGAAGAATTGTCACAGTCAGATATCTGACTGCTAGATGGTATCCTGCAATTCAAGATCTAGCCAAGTTCTTGAGAATTGCAGATTTATCTTTGCAGGATTCTTGCTGTTCCAAGCAACAGTTTTCTGGAGCTGAGCTGGTATTATTTGCTCAATGCCCAGAATGTCCAGGCATTTCTTGAGACTTCTAGGCACTGCTCCTAGGGCTCCAATGACAACTAGCATGATATTCTTTTCCCAGAGGCACTCTAACTCTATTTGTAGGTCTTGATATTTGTGGTCTTCTCCTGTTCTTTCTTTTCTATTCTGCTGTTTCCTGGGATTGCAGTGTCATTGATCCCAACCCTATTTCTTATTTTGTCTAACAAGGAGTGTTATGCTCTAGGTGTTTACCTGTGTGTAATTGGAAGTCCCAAAAAATCTTTGTTTCATCGTTCTCCATGATCTTGTCTCGTTTGTGCTGCCATGAATTTCTAGCTGATGGTAAGACATACTTCTTGCACAGATTCCAGTGCAATATAGTTGCAACTCTATCCTTATGTTCTTTATAATCAGTTTGAGCAATTTTACTGCAGGCATTCACCATGTGGTCAATTGTTTCATCGTTTATCTTGCAAAATTGACATTTGCTGTCATCACTGGTCTTCTGAATCTTGGCTTTCATACGTTTTGTTTCAAGTTCCTGCTCTTGTGCAGCTAGAATGAGTCCTTCTGTTTCTTTTTCAAGTGCCCATTTTGGAACCAATTCCAGGTATTTTCACTATCAACTTTGTTCTCTGTGTTGTTGTTTTTTCAGACATTGCCCATTCAAATGCTTTTCCTTCCAGTTGTCAAAGTGAGTTTTGATTACAATCTTCTTCAGTTTGTGTAACCTTAAATAAGTGTGCCTTGTACACTTCCAACGAGAAGCTTCTCTTTGCTTTTCTCGGTGTAGTCATTCAGTGCTCGTTTTTCTCCTTCAGCTGTTTGCTTAACTTTCAGGAGACCTCTTCCACCTAATTTTCTTGGTAAGTAAAGACAATCAACATCACTTCCAGTGTGTAGTGGATGATGCGTTATCATTATCTTGTGAGTTTTGTGACCTGTTGCTTCTAATTCTGCTCGTTTCCAATCAATCATGCCAGCTGTGTATCTTAGAAATGGGACTGCACATATGTTGATTGCCAGAGCTGGGCAATCCTACAGATTTTGCAGTCATTTCATCACTCAGCCATGCAATCAGGCTTGTTGTCAGGATTCAGACAGACAGGCAAAATATGCCAGTTTTTCAGGTAATCAAAACTTCTTTCTGCCTGCAGTGATTTTCATTTGCCTGTTTGCCTTTTTAGTAGTTGAGTCCTTCTCTCACATTTTGTTGAAATCTGGAAGGAGTAACGTCTTGCGTGTAGGCTTGCTAGCCCCTGGGTCCAGGCGCAGAATCCTTTGGTTTCAGGGGCTCCTCCCTGCCATATACCAGCTGGCTGGTGGGAGAAACCCTGCCCCAAACAGGGATGTCGCCGTGCATCGTCCCTGACATGATGACATCAGCCAGAAGCGACATCATGTTGGGGGGTGTCATGTGGGGATGCTCTGGTATTTGGGCAAACTTTACGGTTTGAGGGTGAAAAAAAACCACCATAGAGTTTCACCCAAATGCCAGAGCGGGGAAAAAAACACCATAGAGTTTCACCCAAATCCCAGAGCGTCCCTTTGCTACATCCCCAATTTGATGACAACACTTCCAGGTAATATCATCACATTGGGGACATCACACGATGTCCCTGTCCACCCCTGTCCACCCCCCAAATCCCCCTGCCGAAGCAATGAAGGGACCTGGCAACCCTACCTGAGTGAGGTGTATGATAAAAAAAAAAAAATCTTCACAATTGGATGGAAAACAAGAGTTCTGGCAACCCTACCTGAGTGAGGTGTAGTATGATAAAAAAAAAATCTTCACAATTGGATGGAAAACAAGAGTTCTTTCTCTAAACCAGTGGGAAATTAAAAAAGAAAAAGATTATGATTAAATTTCTACTTCTACTGTGTTCTGGAGGAATTCTTTTTCCTTTAGTATTTGTAAGGAAAGTAATGAAATTTTGCTCACCTGTAAAAACTCATATTTCAAATCTCACTGTAATTAGACATTATCGAGACTGAATAGCAGTTTTCTGACTGAGCAGCTCATGATAAATGAGAAAATAGTTATCAGAGACACGCCTGCTGTTGACCAACCATACCATGAAGCTGAGTTTGTCACCAACCAATCAGATATGAGTCTGCACCTTCCAAATATACTCCCAACATGCCCCCCTCTGTACCTTCTTGTTCTCACTATTCTCCCACGCCTCTATAAAGGCACTACAGCAGGTGCACGTGCCCAGTAGCAATACACCTCCCTCGGCTTTCTGAAGATTCCTTCGTCTTTCAAGAGCTTGGCCATTTTGGTTGCCCTGGTGACGTTAACAGAGTTCTATGGGCCTGTGCACCTTGCACAAAGACGAAATACTCACCAAGAGAAGGCTTTCCAGATCAAATGGAGAATTCTCAATGGTCTCCAGCCTGCATGGCAAATTACAACTTAGATGGTAACTAGGTCTGTGGGAAATTAAAATAGCATTTAAAAAGAAAAGAAAAGAAAGAATTTCTGGGGAAACAGAAGTATCTTTGCCTGATGCCTAAAACTAGACAGAGTAGGTGCTAGGAAAAGAGTTCCATACATGGGGTGTCACAATGGACCATTCCTCTCCCCTGTAGCTCCCCACCTTTTATCGGACAGTGTGGCCAACACAGAGTAGGGCCTTTCCAAACCAACTTAACTGCTGGGCAGGAACATAAGGGGGAAAGGTGATCCTTCAACTATTCTCTTCCCAGACCATATAGGGCTTTAAAGGTAATAATCACATCCTTAAATTGGCCTGGAAGCAAAGAGTCAGTGAAGTTCTTTCAACAGTGGCAAAGTGTGATCTCTGTAACTGGCCTGGATAACAATTTGGCTGTTCCATATGTACCAGCTGAAGCTTTTGAGCCATTTTTTAGACCAGTCCCGTTTGTTTATTTAGAGAATATGCATGCCGTCTCTCCAGAGAACCTGCTTGAGAGAGCTTACATAATAAAACATGACAAAACCATAAGACAACATAAAATCAATGCAAACTAACTAGCTGTTAAAAAGCCAGCCAGGAAAACCCCAGCCAGAGTATAAAAACAGCATAAAACACTTGGCTGCCTCGAATGGTTCAGGCCAGAAACAGGCCGTAAGCTATTTTAAAAGATCGACCCCTTAGTTAAGAGCCTGGGTAAAGAGAGCTGTTTTGGCCTGGGACCTAAACAAGAGTAGGGTAGATGCCAGGTGAGCCTCAAGTAGAAGGGAATCCCACAGGTGAGGTGAAAAAGCCTGTCCCTGGTTGCCATTCACCTCACTTCAGCAGGTAGGAGCACACAGGCTGTTTGTGAGGAGGGTGTAAATGCAAAGCAGATTGTCAGTCGTCTAATGTGAGGTTGATCATAGCATGGATGGGAGCATCCCGGAATGTGATATCAGAGTCATGTGACAGGAAGAGAGGGAGCTGGACCATAACCAACAGACCGAAAAGGCCAAGGACAAGAAACAAAAAACAGTCATCAAGACTTATGACACACTTCCAGTGATGGCAGGGTGTGTGGCCTTCTGACACACTTCTGGTGATGTCAGGGTGTGTGGCATATGCTAATGAGTTATGCTAATGAGCTCCGGCAGCTCTTTTTCTACAAAAAGACCCCTGACTGCAGCCAAGACTCACTTGTTGAAGAAAGGCTACATCTAGATGCACCAGCTAAAGCTAGGTGACCACGCTGCAGGTTACAGAGAGTATCTGCACCTTCCTGTCTAGACTTCAATTTAGAAGAAACTCCAGTCGGTGAACCGGCTTATTTAGAGGGCCTGCAACCCAATCTACAACAGGATGTCTCCTCAATTCTCCATTGGCTTCATTAGCGGCCCAAACACTTCAGCTCTGTCTGAAAGGAACTTTGGTTTATTAGACTTCCTTTAGCCAATTCCTGTCTCCGGGCACCGGTTCAGTATGTCCCTTGTTTTGGTGCCTTGCCCGCATGAAAAGAAGAAATAGAGTTCGGTGTCACGTGTTGATGAGATTGCACTGTCAGGTGCTTATGTGGATCTCACAGAAAACACCGTGTTGAAATAATAAACACAATGTTCACACGTACTTATAGCTAAATAGGTTTGCTTTTTATACACAACATCAACTCTAGTGTATTGTAAACACTTTCAAACTACAACATCACATTTCAAAGTTCAAACACTTTCAAACTAAGTTATATAACATGAAGAGTCCAACTGTCCTCTTCCTGATGGAGGATAAATACCAATGTACAGTTATTTGTACCGAACAATGCAGCAACCTATTGTACATTTCCCAAGGGATGATCCATCAGGTAACGCTAGCAGGCAGCTTGTATTTCTCACTGTGATGATTCAGCTTAGCAAGCAAGCCTAGTAGATGTATTTTCCCATGAGGTGATTCAGCTAGCAAGCAGGGCTAGCAACACGCCTCCCGGGCATAATCTGTGTGTTTCGAACAAATCTTCTTCAGGCATAAATTTTTCTGGAACCACAGCTCTTGAATTTACCTATGCATAAGTCAAACAATGTAAACATGGCTGTTCTGGTTCTAGCAAGTGAAAGATTTGGGCTTTCCATCTCTACTCTTTAGCACATGACTGCTTGCCATTGTACATGAAGAAGCAGTGTGCGCTTGCATATTCACAAAAGAAGAGAAAGTGTCCCAATTTCCCACTGGAAGAGGAGATACTGTTACTGTCCCTGAAAGGAAACCATTGGATAAAGAAGAAGGCCGGTTTTCATGAGAACATAGGAGCTGGAACAGTGGGAGAGATAGTCACTGTTTTATGTACTATGAAGAATCTCTGTATTATTTTCACCTTTTGTTCCTAGATACAGTGAAATAGAATCCAATTGAAAGGTGACAAGAGCTTAGGGCGCCAAAGGCAGGGGATTCCAGTGAAAAGGAGGAATAAATTTTTCTTGGGAACTAGAAGTGAACAGAAAGCATTTAACACTTCTGAGCATGATGTGGTATCGTAGAATCACAAGGCTGGTAGGTTAGTGATGCAGCAGTTTCACAGAACAGGAAACAATAGTAGAGTCGGTACCCAAGTAGCTTTCCAAAGGTTGTTTCTCCTCACAGCATGACTTGGATATCCTTCACATATGGCGGAACAGATGCTGGCACACGTTTTCTGAGAGACAGGAGGGAAGTGACAGAAAAGCATAAGGCTCTCAGAGTGCAATGAAGCGCATGGGTCTCCACACACACAAACACTTGGAAGGAATGACTCCGTTTGAGATGTTGTTGGGGAACATTGCATGGAGACACTGCACATATTGCACCTCAGCAATCCCAGTTGCTTAACTGCTGTGAAATTAGGGAGTGTACTTGCAGCATGAAATATGTGGTTCGCCACCACAGCGCTGGATACATCTGTGTGGTGTGCACCACCACTAGGCTTGTGAATCATACAGCCAAGCTCTGAAAGGTGTTGTCACAGCACATATTGGCATGATAGGATTTGCAATTTAGAGACCTTCTGTTATGTTTTGCAGCATTAAGGAATTGGTGGTTTGTGGCCTTGCCCGAAGTTTGCATGACATTCGTTTGTTCTAGAATAAGGCATAGCAAATGCTGTCACGTTGCAGCCAGCTTATGGTAACACCTCCATAGGCAAGATACATTCAGAGGTGGTTTTCCATTGCCTACCTCTGTGTCACAACCCTGGAGTTCCCTTGGTGGTCTCCCACCCAAGTACTAACCAGGGCTGACCCTGCTTAGCTTCTGAGATCTGACGAGACTGGTCTAGCTAGGACTATCCAGGTCAGGGAAGCAAATGCTGTGCATGTTATCAATGGGTCTTTTTTTCAGCCATTCCTCATTCTGAAAGTCATTATCTGTGGACCCAGAGCATTATCAATATGGCTTTTGTTTTCCAGCTTCCTACAGTTGACTGTGATGATTATATACATGCAATAAGAAGGATGCGATCAGATATGCCTGGGACAGCCATGCCAATGAATCAGCAGTTGGCAGAGGGGATGGACGCTCAATTCTGTGTTGCAGAGCTGAGCACCGTAATTAGCAGAGCAATGGGAGATAGTTCTTGATGAAGAATCCCTCTTAAGGTTGCAGGTGGAACCTCTCACATCTGAATCCTCCCACATAATAAGGGGGAAGGGGGGGAAATACCCCTCACTGCATGCAGAACATTAGCCTGCCCCAGAGAAGGTTAAACTGGAACATTTCTCAGTGCCCTATTAATTTTCTCTGTGCATTAAGTTACTTTACAGATGAGCATTCAGTCCTGTGATTTCTTCCCAAGTGCAGTCCAGTGGTATGGTACAGCAAGAGTTGTATACCTTGGCTCTAGGATGAGATATGCACATTCCATACATACAGCCATTTTAGGGATTATTAAACTAGAGGCATGCACAGACAAGTATCCCTCCACGGGAATCTGACAATGTTGACAAATAAGAAATTAGTCTTTGATATAACTGCAACGAGAAGCATCTCAGACAGAGCACACACCCAATAAGTGCTCTGATACTTCAGAGAGAAATACTCGTTCCAGTTAGCCGTTCTGGCTAATGTGTTCCAGCGGCTGTCCGACATGCAATCTCCGTGTCTCCGTGGAGCAGTGTGCTTCTCTTCCTTCCTTTCTGTTTATTTCAGAGCTGAAAACATTCACATGACCACCACCTCTGTCCCGCTGCTGGAAGAGTGACAGGAATATAGTAGCGGATATTATGGGGTATCTATAGATGGTTCCTGTGAGTATTCCTTCTCACATCCAATACTTGTTAGAGTTCCATTACCCCAAATTAAACACACACACACACACACACACACACACACCAAAAAAACCCACAACACAACTTTACTGCATACTGTAAAGAAAATGATTTATTTATTTTTTTACTGTTAGGTTAAAGAGTAGGTTTTGTAATAGTAGCATGATTGAACTGGAACATTTAAAAATGTATTGTTCATTCATGGGAGACCAGGATCTGATTCTGTCTGTCTCAGAAGGATGAGGTAGCGTGCTGGGACAATACAGTAAACTGACTCTCTGCAGATTGCAAGTAGGTGTTCGTATATTTGAATGCTTCTAATTCCATAAATATAGAACATGATCACATCAGGCAAAGCCTGGAATAGGACCTTTCACCCCACTGTGCTACTTTTTTGTTAATAATTTTTTAATTCATTTTTCAAATACAATAACAGGGAAAAAATAAACATCATAGTAAGAAGGAGCTGTGGTGACTCAAGTGGTTAAGATGCTGAACTGCAGGCTGTGGAAGGTCCGTAGTTCAGCAGTTCGAGACCTGAGTGCCGCGTGACGGAGTGAGCTCCCATCTCTAGTTCCAGCTCCTGCCAACCTAGCAGTTCGAAAGCAAGAAATTGCAAGTAGATAAATAGGTACCACGTCAGTGGGAAGGTAACAGCGTTCTGTGCGCCTTGGTGTTTAGTCATGCCGGCCACATGACCATGGAAATGTCTTCCGACAGCGCTGGCTCTTCGGCTTTGAAATGGAGATGAGCACCGCAACCCTAGAGTCGGACTCGACTGGCTTTCGAGCAAGGGAACCTCTACCTTTAACTTTAATAATAAAAGAACTTCAATGAATAGCAATACTTAGCCTTAACATTAACATACAACACAAAAACTTAACAATAACAAAACTTATACTACCAATATAATGCTAAACCAATCAACTTTGGTATCGGTAACCATAATCCTTAAGAAAAGTACATTGATATTACCATATTTCAAACTTGTCTAAATCAGCCAGCCTGTCTTCAGAAACTCATAATATTGTTAACATTGAGATGGGTGGATCTCTTCTGCAACCTTCTCTAAATTTTCCAAAACTGGGAAACATCTTTCAATATAGTTGGAATGACCCGTTGAAGGATCTAAATTAGAAATACAGTCTGCCACTTTGCCCGTGATTAAGTGGTCCCAGGTCTTAGAGTATCACACTGTGCTATTTTTTATTTGTAGAGAGGGTTTTTCTTTTTTCTTTTTTAACGTGTGGGTACGGTCCATGCTACATCCTCATTCGGCTCAAGGTGTTAAAGTGGAGCAATGGTACAGTGGGTATATCCCACTGTCTTAACATCCAAACTGTGTCAGTTCGAGCCCCGCGCTGGTGTGAGCAGCCAGCCTGTTGTCCCCAGCCAATCATCCACCCAGCGATTCGAAAGCTTCGGCGAGTAGATAAAATGGGAACCAGTCCTTAGAGAGGGTGGACACACCAGTCTCCCTTGTGGGAGGGTGTTAGCTGACGGTCGGGATGTCCTGGTCGAGGTTCGGAAAAGGCGGAAGAACTTCTCGGATACAAAAATCCCTGCAGTGGATGTTTCCGGCCAGGCAGTGGCAGTGTGGCGATTTGACATACGTGTCCTGAAGCCTCGTTGACAAGCAGCCGTTCGGAAAATGACTGAGCCAAGCCGGAAGACGTTTACACCGTGCAGTGACAGCGTGTGCAATTAAATGAATATATGTTGTCTTCCCTATCCCCTATGAACATTGTTAGTCTAAAATGTGTAACTGTACATCGCTTTGAGCCCACTAGGGAAAGCGATTAATAAATTGAAAGAATAATAATAATAATAATAATAATAATAATATAGATCAAGCAGCATATGCTCCAATCTCTTGAAACTCAAAGGGGGGGGATCTTGGCAGTAGGGTTGCCACGTCCCCCCCCAGCCACTGGCAGGGGATGGGGGGGTAAGGTTGCCAGATTCAGGTTGGGAAACTCCTGGAGTTTTGGGGATGGAGACTAGAGAGGACAGGGACCTCAGTGGGGCCCAATGCCACAGAGTCCACCCCTCCCCCAAGCATCCATTTTCTCCAGGGGGAGCTGATCTCTGTAGTCTGGAGATGAGTTGTAATTCCAGGGGATCCCCAGGTCCTTCCTGGAGGCTGGCATCCCTAATTGGGAAAAGGGTAGAAACTGAGTCTATATTAACACACAGCGAAAATAACAATATGGATGGATAAAGTTAACCGAAGTGAACAATTAATCCCCTTTCTTTCTAGCCTGCGTTTCTCTTCCCTGGGGACTCAAAGCAGCTTACAGAGAAACAGAAATGTTGTCTAGATGAACTAACAACAACAACAAAAATACACAACACAGACTAAGCTGCTGGCTGTGTCCAAGGTACACTGTACCAACACACTGAGGAACACAGGCTGTGAGCCTTGGAGTACAAAATAAGGGAACAGCCCCTTGGCCGATTGCCCTTAACCTCATGCTTTGGGCTACAGTCAAGCTTAAATACCTGCAAGAGCCAGTTTGGTGTAGTGGTTAAGTGCGCGGACTCTAATCTGGGAGAACCGGGTTTGATTCCCCCCTCCTTCACTTGCACCTGGCTGGATGACCTTGGGCAAGCCATAGTTCTGACAAGAGCTGTCCTTGAAAAAGAGCCGTTTCTGTCTGAACTCTCTCAGCCCCACCTACCTCACAGGGTGTCTGTTGTGGGTAGGGGAAGGGAAAGGAGTTTGTAAGCCGCTCTGAGACTCCGTTGGGTAGTGAAGGGCGGGGTATAAATCCAATCTCCTTCTTCTTCTTCTGCAACATGCAGGAGAACAGGGTTGCCAGCTCCGGGTTGGGACATAACTGGAGATTTTGGGGGTAGAGGGCAGGGTTTGGGGAGGGCATAGAACGGGGAGGGCAGGGTATAATGCCACAGACTCCACCTTCCAAAGCGGCCACGTTCTCCAAGGGAGCTGATCTCTGTCCCCTGGAGATCAGTTGTAATCCCAGTAGATCTCCAGCCACGCCCTGGAGGTTGGCAACCCTACAGGAGACCAAGCTCAGTCCAGATCTTCTGCAGCTGGCAACCACATTCCCAAGGTTCCCCTGATAATATTTGTTGCCTTTCTAAAACCACGAGAGGGAAGACAGGAGGGCATACCCCCGATCTCATCTGACCGTGAAAGCTAAGGAGGGTCGGTACTTGGAACGGAGACCACCACCCTCAAGGCTCTGCAGAGGAAGGCAATGGCTGACCACCTCTGCTTTTCACTTGCCTTGAAGCCCCTTGCTGGGTCTGCCGTATGTCAGTTCCAACTTGATGGCGTATACCCAGGTACTAAAATATTAAGGCTGTAGTACGCTTCACAATCCTTTAATCCCCCCCCCCGTTTGTTAATAACAACTCATACACCCAAAGCTGTTTATGATGGAATACTTCAATAGAACCACTATATGTTTAAAATTAGGGCCTTTCCAGATGGTAATTCTTCTGCGCAATCTATCGACGGTTGCTGCTTTTTCATTTATAATTCATAATTTGTAATTAAAGTACACAAATGCCTTAAGCCCCTTGGAAGACAATGGGATTTATGTAAATTATGACACAGCTAGCGCTGCTTGGATTGGGACCAATTTATATACACACACCAATTTATATACACACACAATATATATACCAATACATATATATATACACACACACACACACACACAGAATGCACATGTGAAAAAGAGGTGTCAGTGATTGCAAGGAAATTTGGACAATGTGCCATGAAACCAGAGAATGCCTGGAGGCGTTAAAAAGCGTACATTATCATGACGAGAAGGCAGACAGAGTGTGAGATGGCATCTTTAATTAAGTTGCATTGGGGAAATCTCAACACAATTTTCATCAACGCAATAAACATTATGGACAACGACAAAAATCAGATAAAATCCAGCAATTTATCATCAGTGTAGTCAGGTTGGTGCAGTGGTTAAGAGCACAGACTCTAATCTGGGAGAACCAGGTTTGATTCCCCACTCCTCTGCATGCAGCTGCTGGTATAACCTTGGGTCAGTTACAAGTTATCTCAGAGCTGTTCTCTCATGAGCAGTTCTTGAAAGGGCTTTCTCAGCCCCACCTACCTCACAGGCTGTCTGTTGTGAGGAGGGAAAAAGAAAGGAGATTGTAAGTCGCTCTGAGACTCCTTTGGGTAGTGAAGAGCAGGGTATAAATCCAATCTCCTCATCATCATCATCAAAAAATCACAATTTTTCTTGGGTTCCTGGGATTTTGTGTTTTTGTTTTGTTTTTGCTGTTAGGTAAAGGTAAAGGTTCCCTTGCTCGAAAGCCAGTCGAATCCGACTCTAGGGTTGCGGTGCTCATCTCCGTTTCCAAGCCGAAGAGCCAGCGCTGTCCAAAGACGTTTCCGTGGTCATGTGGCTGGCATGACTAAACACCAAGGCGCACGGAACGTTGTTACTTTCCCACCGAAGTGGTACCTATTTATCTACTTGCAATTTCTTGCTTTCGAACTGCTAGGTTGGCAGGAGCTGGAACTAGAGATGGGAGCTCACTCCATCATGCGGCACCCGGGTCTCTGACCTTCCACAGTTTGCAGCTAGACATTATAGGATACATGTTTGCTCGCGGGAACAGCCCCCCCACAGCTTTTCCTTGTCCTTCCCAAGAAATGTTGGCTAAAACAAAACATGTGCATCACACTGAGTTTTGCCTTTGCTCCTTGAAGTGGAGCGGCAGTGGGGAATCTTTGAGTATGATGGCTTTTGTTTTCTTAGGTTTTCCCATTGGAAAAGTAACCACGGACATATCCATACAAGATTTGTTTTCAAAGTGGAGCTTGTGGCACAGGACTTCCTCGTCATCCCACTGCCTCTCATTGGCTCTTCCCATATCTTGTTTTTTTTTGGGGGGGGGTCTGCAGGCCCTCATGAACAGCATGGGGGTGAGTCTGGAGTCTGCAGAAGGAAGCGGGGATCGGTGGAAATCTTTCCCTTTGTCCTCCTGTCTTGGGAACGTATGGTAGTGCACAAGCCAATACCCACCTGCAGTTGCGCTGAATATATTTGAAGTTTTATAGGATCACTTTTAGACTGGAGGTCCCCACTGATATATCCGAACCAGTTTCATTTGTGGAAGCCTCTTGCTGGAACTTGCAAAAACGAGTAAAGCTACACAAAGCCCAAGAAGGACAGAAGCCGATAACTATGCAGGAATAATAAAGTGCAAAAATAATTTAGACTTCATGTCTACGACTTTGGGTAAAATAATAACGCTTCAATGTTCCTTCAGGGCGTACTGATTAATATCTTTCTTAATGAGTTAATTGGAGTCTTTTCAGACAAACGTGTTCTATTTAATTATGTTTGTACATTTTGTTCCTCAGATCCCGCAGGGCTGATGAAGCGCTTTGGATGTCTTTGTATTTTAGTCAAAAAAATGGAAATTAAACGCTTGCCAGGCTACCTTGCCTTGATGGTTGGGTCTGTTACGTCAATTTCAAAATTATTTCAAGTCTAGTGTTCATTGGGGGTTTTTTCCCTCCTCAGAGGAATTAGATAATGATTCAATCAATGTTCTGGGGAAAACTGATGGATGTACAAAATAAATGAAAATCTGTATTTGTCAACATCCACTGGAGTTATTGGTTATCTATGGCTGCGGTCACACGGAACATTAGCCACGCTAGAGAGATGGAAGGTAGGCGGATTTTCCGGGCACAATCTCACCACCACATCTGGGAAGCGTAGAGCGCCCGTGGCTCACCCGAGGCTTCCCGCCGAAGATGCGGGGTAAAAAACTAGTACCTCCGAGGTACTAGTTTCCGGTAACCGCGGGGCAAGGGTGGGCGTCTGATCGCGTTTCCGGTGGCATCCGGTGCCCGCCCATGTCCCCTTGCAAAAAGGTTTCCCCCCCCCCAAGTCTCCATGGATGCGCACAAGCACCCAACGAAGCATGCACATACTTTGATGTACAGAAAAAAACAAACCCGTTTGCCGCACCGCGCCGCTTCTTTGCCACACCGCAGGATTGTCCTGTGATCGGCACCTGCCCCCTACCCATGAGACCTCCATAGGACCTCCACGGAACCTCCACCGGATGTCTGCTCGCGCAACCGTGCATTATTTTGCCCCGGGGCAAACAGCCACGCCTCCCCCCCACGATATTCGGCCCGTGTGACCAGGGCCTATATGGTGTATCCGACATAGTGACCTTTGACTCTTGCAAGTGTATGCCCCAAAAATCTTGTTGGTGTCTTGGGTTCTAGTGGACTCGAAATTGTGAAACTGAGCTGGTTGGGTTTTTTTTTTTAAAGAAAACCCAAACCCAACTGATTCATCAGTAATCCTCTGAAATGCTAGTAAATGGTACCGGATCCAGTGTTCCCTCTAAGCTGTGGGGTCTTGTGAGCAAAAATTCTGCTTTGTGAGGTACTGGCATTAAAGTTGTGAGCGAGTGATTTGGCTGCTGGATAAACTAGTTTGCTCTGGAGCCGTCCTTCCTGAGCCAAGACAAAAAATGTGTGAGCCAGAGGCTCAAAAACTGTGAGCCAGCTCACACTAACTCAGCTTAGAGGGAACACTGACTGGATCCATTTCAGATGTAGACAGAGCCAACGATCTCTGACTCTGAGGGGACTGTGGAGTGTGGACCATCTGTTTCCCCACAAACTAAGTCTTGGGGAGAATAGGTAAGGAGATGTGGGGAAGCTGTGGAGGGGGGGGAAAGAACCAGTTTTTGTGGGGGGCGGTGGAAACGAAGAGGGAAAACGAAGAGCTGATGTTCTGTGATGGGGAACAGAACGCATGTGCTCTCACAGTTTCTGGCAGTGGAAGTGGGGTCAATACTTAATCTGGGCTTTACTCCGTGTGGGAGGTATTATGCACTGTTTCTTGAGTCTCAATGTGTGGTGAGTCGCTTGCTGATGACAGGCACTCAAAAGACTGTTGTTGTCTTGCGTAGGAGTATGTGCTTGATCCTGGACTTGTTATTTATTGATGTGTCTTCCCGTTGCACGCATGTTGGATAGCACACTTTTAAGGAACTTTCGGTGCACTATAGCCATTGTTTGCAACCGGATATTCCTGTTTCACAAAGAAAAATGAAGTTGCAAACGAGGTGTGGAAGCGGCCTCGCTGCAAAATGGGACCACTGAACTCCAAGGGTTGCCGATGCAATGTAGTGCTCACCTGTGTGTGACGTTATCGATGCGGTGTGTGGCTTGCCTCATGGATT
Organism: Gekko japonicus; assembly: GCF_001447785.1. Lineage (NCBI taxonomy): Eukaryota > Metazoa > Chordata > Lepidosauria > Squamata > Gekkonidae > Gekko > Gekko japonicus. The sequence continues at coordinate 945,202 of NW_015170899.1, read as the reverse complement.
TCCTCATCTAGCCATTGTTTGCAACCGGATATTCCTGTTTCACAAAGAAAAATGAAGTTGCAAATGAGGTGTGGAAGCGGCCTCGCTCTTCCTGAGCTGTAAAATGGGACCACTGAACTCCACGGGTTGCCGATGCAATGTAGTGCCTACCTGTGTGTGACGTTATCGATGCGGTCTGTGGCTTGCCTCATGGATTTCCTCATCTGCGGTTGCCTGCTTGTACGATCTCTTAAGTCATTCTTTCTGCTTTCCGCTCACTTGGGTCTGGGTTGTATTAGGCTTGCCGTTGGCCCCTTAGGTTATGGGGTGGGTTTGCCGGGCTCTGCTGCTAGCAGAGAAGGGCAGTGAAGTGTTCCTGTTTCATTAGTGAAATGTTGGAAGGTATTGTACAGTACCTTTTTATTGTTAAAGGCATTTCCCGTGTCGTTCTGTGCGAGGATTGTCACCCTCCAGGTGGTGGGCTGGAGATTTCCTGCGATTGCAACTGATCTCCGGGCGACAGAGATCAATTCCTCTGGAGAAAATGGCTGCTTTGGAAGGTGGAATTTACGGCTTCCTACCCCACTGAAGTCCCTCTCCTCCCCAAACCCCTCCTTTCCCAGACGCCACCCCCAAATCTCCAGGAATTCCCCAACCTGGAGCCATCAACCCTACTCTGTGTGGTTCGGTTAGTTTCCAGGTGTCCACTGTGAGAGAACTGCTAGTATGTTGACCTGCAAGGAATGAATCGATTAAATAGGATGGATGTGCAGGGTGTTCTTACCATATGGTGGTACTGGAAAGTGCCGTCAAGTCACAGCTGACTTATGGTGACCCTGTAGGGCAGGGGTGTCAAACGCATGGCCCACAGGCTGGATCCAGCCCCTGCAGGGCTCCTATCAGGCCCACAAGCAACTGGCTCTCTGCTGCTTCCTGCTTCCTGCATCGCAGCTCCTTATGCCCAGTCTTTCCTATTTCCTGCTTTGTAGATGGAAGAAAGCCAAGCCTCCTTTCCCTTGATTGGCTGAGAGCTCCTCCTCTAGGGAGGGAGGGGGAAGGAAAGAGCCAGTGAGAGAGAAGGAAATGGAGTCCCATGGCACTTTTAAGACCAACAATGTTCCATTCTAGGTATAAGCTTTTGTGTGTGCGCGCACTTCTTCAGAGAGAGAGGAAGGAGGGGAGGGAGGGAAAGAATCAAAGGGGGAGAGAGAGAGAGAGAGTCCCAGTTCTAATAAATGAGGGAGAAGGAAACTTAACAGCACAGCTTGCATTCTTTATTAGTGAAAGGGACCAAGAGTCCAGTAGCACCTTAATGACTAAAAAAATTAGCAGCAGGTTGGGAGCTTTCATGGGTCACTGCTCACTTCTTCAGATACTGCTACAATGTGAGTCCGTCTGTCCTTATATCTTGGAAAGAGAAGTGATTTCAGACACCAAATGACAATAGTAAGGATTGGTAATGAGAGAAGAAACCTATGTCTCAGTTCAGTCCAGGAGGTTGCATTGTCTTGAGCGTCACCATCACTTGCAATTCAGCAGTCTGTCTTTCTAATCTCCCTTTGTAGGAGAACTGCTACTCTTAGCTCAGCAACTGAATGTCCTGGAAGGTTAAAATGTTTCCCCACTGAAAGACTAAGAGACCTTAAAGACTAACAACATTTGTGGTAGGGTATGTGCTTTCATGAGTCACTGCTCACTTCTTCAGACTTATTTCCATGTATTCTTTGCACCCCCCCGGACAGAATCCTCCTGTACCAAACTGAGACCTAGGTTTCCTGTCTCATTACCAATACTGATATCTCCATGCCTACTACCCCTCTGCATATCGCACCTAATCCAATCACACCTGCTGTTGCCGTTCGGCATCTGAAATCATCTTTATAAAGTTTATATCTCCAGTACCTCATGTTATATTTTACGGCACACTTGGCCCAGCCAGACAAAGTGACATTTATGCCAGATCCGGCCCTCATGACAAATGAGTTTGACACCTCCGCCATAGGGTTTTCAAAGCAAGAGACATTCAGAGGTAGTTTGCCATTGTCTGCCTCTGCATGGCAACCCTGGACTTCCTTGGAGGTCTCCCATCCAAATACTGACCAGGACTGACCCTGCTTAGCTTCCAAGATCGGATGGGATCAGGTTAGGCTGGGCCATTCAGGTCAGGGCCTTGCCATATGAGGGTCGGTAAATCTGCTTGTTGGGGAGTGGCCATTATTTTTCCAAAGGGAGAGGTGCTGGAATGAGATGTGCTGTCCTTGGTGAAAAACTCCCTTTTTTTCTGTCTTCCATTACTCAGGAGTCAGGACAGAAGATTGACATTTACCTGCAGTTTGTAAATTCAGGGGAAACAGTGTGCCACAGTTCTCAGAAGTTTTCAGCTACTCTGAGTTAGACATGGCAATGCGGGGAATGTGCTCCAGTCCTACCGGAAAGTGGAGAATCACAGCAGGCAGACTCTTCACGTACAGCAGAGGCTCTCTTCCTCTGGTTTCTGTGTGGGGCCACTAGCAGGCTTGCAGGCACATTTTTGAAAACTAGGATAAAAGCCACGCCAAAAAAACAAACCTGGGCAGCTTGATGGATTCTCTCTTGAGTGAGAGGATCAGAGGCAAAAGTTAGTGATTGAACTTCAAGTCTAGTTACCATAGAAATGTTGGAGGGCAGAAGAAGAATTGGGGTGGGGTGGGGAGCGCAGCTTAATGTTAGTCCTTTACAAATGAAATGGGATAAAACGGTTGCTCGTCTTTTTCGTAAGGGTGTGGTACATTGTGAACCTGTAGTGATGTTTGCTGCAGCATTAGCAAATGGGGGGGGGGAACTGATGCACACTGAGACGGCTTTAATTATTACTTGCAAAACTCCATGTACTGAATAAGCTATTACTACCGAGGAAAGACACCTTGGAGTTGCTGAGAGCAGCTCTCTGCAAAGGTCAGATCAATATGCTATAGACAAGGGGACTTATTGTTAGCAGTTATTAGCAAACGGAACATGAGGCTGTAGGCAATCTCTGCTCTATCCCCACCGTGAATATTTCACACATTTCGGATCATCTCATCTCCAAGTGGATGTACCACTTCAAAAAGTACATAGAACGAGAACAACAGTGGTCCAGCATACGTGATGTTTGCAACACCACTGATTTTCAAGCCTTCTGGGTGCAGGAAAGTTATTTCCTTCTCAGTTTATCTGATGACGATCCTCCGAGTATTGCAGAAGGTTCTGGGAGTGTGGAATTGATTGAGGGAGCCTGCTGGGTTTCCGTGACACGTCTGTTCACTCCCAATGTGTGCTCAGTCAACATAATAGTATTGACTAGAAGACTGTAGTCTAAAAGATCCATGGATATGATGTTATAAGGGTCTTTCTTGGAAGAAAGGTGAGAAGAATGGAAGAGGTCCGCTGCTGAATCAGACCAGGGGTCCATCTGGTCTGGCGTGTTGCACACAGTAGCCAATCAGTTGCCCTGAAGAGCCAGCAGACAGTGCATAGAGGCTGAGGCTTTCTGCTGATGTTGCATTCTTGTGTTGGTATTCAGAGATCTACTGGATGTGGCGGTTCCCTTCAGGCATCCTGGCTGCGGCTAGTAGTTCTCCATGAATCTGTCTCATCCCTTTTAAAAGCCTTCACTACGGAGTGATTGGCATGAGAAGTGCTCGAAGTGCGTCAGAAATTTCCACATCGTTCCAGTTTGTAAGGTTGCCAGCTCTGGTTTGGGGAAAACCTGGCCATTTGGTGGTGAAGCCTGAGGAGGGTGGGTCTGGAGCATGTAGGGACTTCAGTGGGGTAGGGTCCCATTGAATGCACATCCCAAAGTGGCCATTTTCTCCGGGTGAAATGATCTCTGTCACCTGGAGATGAGTTGTAATCCCAGGACATCTTCAGCTACCACCTAGAGATTGGCAACCCCACCAGCTTCCCCTTTCGTATCTACAGCTATATGTTATTTAGTGTTTGCAGGTAAAACAATGATGAGGAGTGCTCTGACCTGGATAGGCCAGGCAAGCCCGATCTCGTCAGGTCTCGGAAGCTAAGCAGGGCCGACCCTGGCAAGTACTTGGATGGGAGACCACCAAGGAATGCCAGGGCCTTGATGCAGAGGCAGGCCACCACCCACCTCTCTGAAATGTCCAGGCCTCACTAGGTGTCCCCAGAAGTCAGCCATGACTTCCAGGCGTGTGCACGCACACTCACATAGGGCTTGGCTTTGCCAAAGCCGTTTAAAGGGTACTTTCTCTTTAAATGGCTTTTGCAAGCCACACTGTGTGTGAGTGAACCCGGAAACATTGTGAGTTCACCTACCCCTTTCTCCATTATACCCTATGGGGATGGTCCCCATAGGGTATAATGGAGCTGAATAAATTTGGCAATCCCGATTATTTCCCAAATCAGGAATATCGGGATTCCCAATTCAGGAATATCGGGATTCCCAATTCAGGAATATCGGGAAATACCAATATTTTTCGGGTTCTCTTTTCCAGAACCTGGAAAATACTATTCCCCCCCCCGCCCCCGCACACCTCTAATATATAATGCAGTGGTTGTGCCAATCCCTGGACACACAGTAGCTTCCAGAGTCCAATCATTGTACACATGGGTGTACAATGAAAAGCATGCTAATAGATTGCTCTTTCTACAAGAAAATAGAAAAGCATTGTCATTGGTGCAGAGTTCAAGTAGCTTTTCATCAGCTTGTCAAAGGAAATTGATTATCTCAAAGTAGGCTTGTGTGGAAATACTTCGGAATGCATTTTCATTGCCGAAATAAATCTGTATAATTACTCAAATAAATGCATATGGCCATAATGTATAGCATTTTTAAAAATCTGGAAAATTTACTATAGGCGTCTTATTATTTAGTTACAAATTAACACGTCTTAATGGTTCTGTCAGCTAAACGAGAATAACCTTTTCCCCTGGAAAGTAACTGACGCGCAAATGGGAAAAGCTGATTAAAGTCACAGATTTAAATTAAGGCTTTCTGCTCCATGCTTTAAATCATTATTTAAGTTGCTCTAGATTCAACACAGTGTAAAAAATGATAATATAGCTCTGTGGAATCATGTAATAATCTCTGTCGTCCTCATTCACTGCCAGGGTGATAGCTGCATGATTAATCACGAGGCTGTGGCACTGATTGATCACACTTTCACCTTTATGGACTTTGCTCACTATATTATCTGTCAGTTCCATCTAAAAAACGCTTCTGCAGATGATACTGCCTCTTGTAATGGAAATCCAGGAATGCGGCCTTCCTCTCCTCCTGAAATGCCATTCACTGGTGAAACAAGTGACAGGGCTCCTGTTCTGATTGTTCCATACTTTTAAATGTACCTTGTCACACAAGCCTTTGATACCATCTTGACTCTACATGCCGCATCAAATTAGCATGAAATCGCCACTTGCCGGCTCTCGCCTCCAAATCTTTTTCCACCAGTCGCAGAGCTGCAGTTTGACACAAAGGAGCTTGCTTAAATAGGCACAGGCCGCGACATGACAGAATACAGGATGCTTTAAAGATCCTGCAATGGAGTTCATGCTCTAGATGACCGATTTCCCCACCCCCCTCAGATCTATTTTCTCAGTGTCAGATAACTGCATTAAATATTTTTGAGGGGTCTGTCCATGGTTCTTCAGGCGCTATCACCAGACTTTTAATACCTCGTATATTTAACTGTGTCAATACATGAAATGGGGGGGGGGGCAAAGGTGTGACAGCAAATAGCCATGTATGTTGTTCCCCATGTCCTCTCTCTTTGTACATAAAGCAAGTAGCGAAGAGCGCATCTTTTTTTATTTGCATTTGGCTCACGAATTAACACATAACTTGGACTCAGATGACCTAGCCATGTGGCTCCATGCCACAGTAACCCTGAGAATAGACTGCGGTAATGTACTCCACATGGGGCTACCCTTGAAAATGATACTGAAACTTTAGTCAGGACTACTGGTGGGAGCCAGGGAAAACATGCATATTACATGTATTGTGTGAGCACTTTATGAGGGACCCCTGCTGCTGCTTCTCTGTGAGGCAAATTTGCCTGCCAAAGCACTGATCGCCACTCTGGTCCTTTCCGCACTAGACCTTAAATCCCGGTTCAACCCTGTCCCTGAACTTGCATTCTACACTACACGCGAGTTCCCCCCTGTAATTATCTCAGGGTATTTTTACATTCTACACTACACACAAGTTCACCCCTGTAATTATCTCGGGGTATTTTTTGTTTCCACATTACACTGAGGTCACCTCGGTTTCGCCCCACACTTGTCCCGGGATAAAGGGATGCTGTTATAACCAGGGATAAATGCAAGGGTAAATGTGTCGCGAGTTGAACTCTGATAAAACCAGAGATGAGATCCAAGTGCGGAAAGGACCTCTGACTGAGCAGCCTCTTAGTAGTGTGTTTGAAGCATAAAATTATAACTTTCTGCGTGTCCCACCCTGTGATAGAGAAGTTATTTGGCTTTTGCTCAGGCCAGGGATTTATTGTAACTCAGCAGGAGCCCTCTTATAAATCCCTTTTCACACAAACCAGGGGTCCCTTCTGGGTTGATCCGTCTGAATAACTGGGTAAGAAATATCCTCTTTCTAGGAGCGAGAATCCTTTTTCTGCTTGGCTAGACTGGCAGTTTTCAGCATCCTGCCCAGTCTCTTCTGTCACATCTAAACCTCAGTTCTGGAGTCTGTGAATAAACGGAATTCAGCTAAGGCTGACACTTAAACTTTTAAGTTCAGATTTCTGAACTTTTCCTCAAATGTGTTGGTACACAGTAAGGGCAATGAGTTGTGTCCATTCACTTCCCAAGTGAATGTATCAGGTTCCCTCAGACTGACACACACACACTCCTCCGGACTGGCAACTGCCAAGCCAAAGTCCTAATGATGACTCACTCCCTCTGACAAGACTGACAAGACTTTTTAAAGCTCTTGTCAGCTAGTGCTGACCAATCAGAGAGAAGGGGGTGCATGCAGGCAGTAGGCTATCAATCAAAGTGTGCTTCACAGTAAGGCATTAACCCCTAATCTCCCAGCTCTCTGAATTTAATGCACTAAGCATCCTGCTAACACTGCCTACCTGTTTCTGAGCACAGGTTAAAAGTGTTGGTTCATTCTTTAAAGCTCTTCATAGCCAGGGGCCTATCCATAAGACCACCTAACCTCTACACACCCCAGCAACTCTGCCAATTAAGGCCTACTGTTGGTTCTGACATGCTGGCAAGTTCGGACCTGGTATTGAGGAATGGCTTTCCTAAGGATGTGAAGGAGCCCCTACTTTAATGGCTTTCTGCTGGCACTGCAAGATTGAATTACTTGAAAGGGCTATTTAAAAAGCAATTAGTTCAACCAGTTTGGTGTCAAGATACCTGTATTATAAAATACTTTATGTATATAAGGAGGAGGAGGAGGAGGAGATTGGATTTATAACCCGCCCTTCTCTTGGAGTCTCAGAGCAGCTTACAAACTCCTTTCCCTTCCCTTCCCCACAACAGACACCCTGTGAGGTAGGTGGGGCTGAAAGAGCTCTGAGAGAACTGCCCTTGAGAGAACAGCTCTAACAGAACTATGGCTTACTGAAGGTCATCCAGCAGCTGCAAGTGGAGGAGTGGGGAATCAAACCCGGCTCTCCCAGATTAGAGTCCACGCACTTAACCACTACACCAAACTGGCTCTCCAGTGTATGGTTAAATAAACTATAAAAATACACTAAGAATATAGCCATAATCTACATTTAATAGAAGTTTAAAAAGAATAAAGCATTAACCTTTCTGACTGGTGACAGTATCTGCCCCAAAAGAATTCACCTTTGAAGTAGTTCAAACAGCATCACAACTTTTATTAACACAGAAGAATATTGACCATTTTTTCAGTGACTGTTATCAGACTGTGAATCACCTTTCATGCACCGTAAATGAAAAAAAAATCCCCATCTGTGCCTTATCCCACGCTTTCTTGTACCAGGATTCAACTCAAAAGTTTATGGTTTTTCCATTTCCTAGCAATTTCTAATTTTGCAGTAGAGACCGTGAAGTATCTGTCAAGTTTAACAGCCCCACATCATCGCAGAGCATACATGCTTGCACGCTTTAATGTTATGCCATCAGAGGTGCTTTTAGGGAGGTATCGCCAGATACCATATGTAGACAGACTTTGTCCTTGCTCTCTAAAAGATATAGAATCCACTACACACACACCATACTTCATTGCCCCCTCTATAGGGATATCCGATCTCGTTTTATTACTCCATTTCTAGAGGGTAAGAGCTGGCACTCTGATGACTCAATTGTTCACTTTCTTCTGTTTAATTCTAATTGTGAATTAATTTTTATATTATGCAATCAGAAGACGAGGCTTGAATAGGCAACTGTAAGTGACTGATGCATCTTAGTATTTTCCCGTATTTCCATGATGTTTTGTGCTTTCATGCCAATAAAGGTTTTGTGTGTGTGTGTGTGCGCGCAGTAGAGATAAGGGAGAGTGATTATAATGTGGAATTCCCTGCCAGAGGATGTAGTGATGGCCACAGGTGTAGCCAGCTTTAAAAGGGGATAAGACATATCCATGGAGGATAGGTCTATCAGTAGCTGCTAGCCATGGTGAACCTCCACGTTCAGAGGCAGTCATCCTTTGCATATCAGTGACAGGAGCAGGGCTATTTTTGGGCAAAAATGCACAGGAACAGAGTTCCGGCTGGCTCCTGAGTTGGCCATGCCCAGCAGGAACTCATTAGCATAATAGGCCACACCCAATAGCAGAAACTCATTTGGATTGGCTACATTAGGGGTGTGTGGCCTAACATGCAAAGGAGTTCCTGCTACAAAAAAAGACCTGGGTTTTGACAACAAACAAGGTAAAAAGAATAAGGGAAAGGTGGGTGTGGCTGGATGACCACACTTCTGGTAACATGGGGGTGTGGCCTAATGTGCTAATGAGCACTGCTGTCAGGGTGTGGCCTAAAATGCTAATGAGTTTTGCTGTTGGGTGTGGCCTATTATGCTAATGAGTTCCTGCTGGGCTTTTTCTACAAAAAGAGCCCTGGACAGGAGGCAACATCAGGGGAAGGCCTTGGCCTCTATGCCCTGCTGTTGGCCATCCAGAGGAACTGTTTGGCCACTGTGTGAGACAGGATGCTAGATTAGATGGATCTGATCCAGCAGGGCTCTTCTTATGTTCTTAAGAGAGTAACTGTGCAGTTCTATGTGGTTACTCTAGTCTAAGCACATTGAAATCAATGAACTGGAGTAACCCTGCCTAGAAGGGTTCTCTAAAGATTTTAAATGCAACTTGAAAAATCCCTAATAATGATATGCATGGATATGGACTGCACCTCTGCCCAGCTTCCTCCTCGTAGATCTGGATCCAAGAAGGCTGTAGATAATTGCTCTTTTTGTAGCAGGAACTCCTTTGCATATTAGGCGACACACCCCTAATGTAACCAGTCCTCCAAGAGCTTACAGTAGCCCCTGTAAGAAGAGCACTGTAAGCTCTTGGAGGATTGGCTACATTAGGGGTGTGTCGCCTAATATGCAAAGGAGTTCCTGCTACAAAAAGAGCCCTTACTGCATATAATACGTTCCCTGGATCTGACAGCCCCTCCAACCCAGTTTTTGCATATGCCTTCGGGTGGAAAAAAGTGTTGATGCATCCATTATCATTATCACAACCTTCCAATAAGTCCTTGCCCCGCATACCTTTTGATTTCATTGTCATCCCCAACCCATGCTGACTGCATGGATCACTCTTGTGTTCTGTAGTGGTTCTCCATGTAATACTGAAATGAAAATTCACATTTAACGCTTTGTGAAAGGTGTCAGTGACGGTTGAATCTCCCCAGTGTCGTGTCTGAGAACAGTGAACAAACTTCTCCAGAGGGCACCACTTGGGATCACAAAGTGCCATCTGCCCTGTTCGTATTCAGGATCCTTTGGGATTCTCCTGTTGTTCTCTCCCATGGCCAGAACTGAGTGGAAGTTCTAGAGTTGCCAGCCTCCAGGTGGGGCCTGGAGATCTTCTGGAATTACAACTGATCTCCAGTCGGCAGAGATCAGTTCCCTGGAGAAAACAGCTGCTTTGGAGGGTGGACTCCTTGGCATTATACCCTGCTGAAGTTCCTCGCCTTCCCAAATTCTGCCTTCTCCAGGCTCCATCCCCCAAATCTCTGGGAATTTCCCATCCCAGGGCTGGCAACCCTAGGAAGTTCGAGGTGTAGTGAGTTTGGTGTAGCTTGGTGTAGTGAGAGCCAGTTTGGTGTAGTGGTTAATTGTGCGGACTCTAATCTGGGAGAACCGGGTTTGATTCCCCACTCCTCCACTTGCACCTGGCTGGATGACCTTGGGCAAGCCATGGTTCTGACAAGAGCTGTCCTTGAAAAAAGAGCATTTTCTGTCAAGAGTTCTCTCAGCCCCACCTACCTCACAGGGTGTCTGTTGTGGGGAGGGGGAGGGAAAGGAGTTTGTAAGCCGCTCTGAGACACCTTTGGGTAGTGAAGGGTGGGGTATAAATCCAATCTCTTCTTCTTCTTCTTCTTCTCTCTATCCACTTTTTCCATTGATGTATAATTTTATAATCCTCTGTCATGTCTCTCTCTCTCTGTCATGTTTTCCAAAACTGAAAGAGACCCCAGACTTTTCAGGCTTTCCTCCTAAGAAAGGTGTTCCTGTTTTTTGTTTTTGTTTTTAAAAAATCATCTTGGTTGTCCTCTCACATGGCCGCATACCCAGAGGTCATTTCGGGGGGGGACACGGGGGATCGCAGTTCCCCCGGGTAAGGTACGGGGGCAGGGCACATGATGAAGCCCCGCCCCCTGCTTCCGGCTGCCCCGCTTCCGGCCCTCATTCAGCCAGGAGGAGGCAGGAGAAGAGGGAGGGTAAATTGCTTCCTCCCTGCCTCTCCCCACCCCAGCCTGCCTGGGGCCAGGGAGGGCCTTTGCGGGGCTTCCTTGCACTCCCGCTGGCCTTGCAGGTCCACCGCCGGGCCCCTCATGGGGCTCGACAGTGGAGCTGCAAGGGCGGCGGCGGCGGCCAGGACCGTTGGGGGCGGGGTGTGTGGCCTTATGACACACTTCCGGTGATGTCAGGGGGTGTGGCATATGCTAATGAGTTATGCTAATGAGTTCCCCTAGCTCCTTTTCTATGAAATGACCCCTGCGCATACCCATCTAAAGGCAGCCTGGCAGAGAAAGAGTCCTGCTCATTCCCTGCGCTATCTCTGTGAAGGCAAGGGGCAGAAATAGAGACTTTATGTCCGAGCAGAAATTCTAATCAGCCGACATGTCAGTTAGGCCCCTTAGTCAAGGGAGAGAGAGGCGGCAAACTTTGCCCTAAGAATGAAAGCAATTTGCATTTTTGTAGGGAGAAGAAAACTTTGTTTACCTACTCGATGGGGTTTATTCATAAGTCGGTGGGGATATGTTCCAGCTGAAATGTCAGATGCCATTAATAATCATCCTATGTGAGTGAAGCAAAGAGATATTATTTATAACTATGAGTTACAGTGATTGATAAAATGTGCCATCGCCTGCAGCTTCAGTGTTCTTCAGGTGCTGATGCAAAATAGAGCATTTCTCACTTCCTATGAAGTTGACAGAGCAGGGGAAGGATACACTGCCTTGTTCTCCTTCGCTACCACAGAACAAGTTTACAGTTTCATTTCTTCTCTTTCTTTCCGTGCAGAAGGTCAGATCCGATTAGGGTTGCTAGCAATGCTTCCTCTGAGCTGTGGAGTCTTGCGAGCAAAAATTCTACTTTGTGAGCTACTGGCATTGACGTTGTGAGCGAGCGATTTGGCCACTGCATCACTTTGTTTGCTCTGGAGCCCTCCTTCCTGAGCTCAGGCAAAAATGTGTGAGCCGTAGGCTAAAAAACTGTGAGCTAGCTCACACTAACTCAGCTTAGAGGGAACACTGGTTGCTAGTTCCCTCCTCGACACTGGCAGGGGATGGGCTGGGAAGTTCCCAATGATGCCACTGCATTGCTGGCCTTGGCCTCCTCCCCCACCAGTCAGTCCCTTGCTAGCCAGCTGATTGGTGGCGAGGTGGGGGATCCCCCACTCCCTGGCAGCCCTGGATTCAATCCCTGGCATCTCCACTAAAATGTGAGCCCCAACCCCCGCCAAGCTTGCGCTGGCGGAGGGGGCAAAGGTTGCCACCTCGATAAGCAGAAAGAAGAAGACACCGATAGGGGGTGGAGCCAGCCTATTTAGGTTTGGCTCCTGCCCCCTACCTCACAGTCCTTTGGCGTGGTCGGCCCACCCTATTTTTAGTGCAGCTTTTACCGGTTGCCTTTTTGTGGGACCAGGTAGGAATTTTTCACCTCCATCAATTTGGCCTGTGGATGGTGGTGTTTTTTGCCCACCTTGCACTGATGATGGTGGTGTTGGTATATTGGTTTCGGGGGGCCGGGTTGTTAATAGTATGGTTACTTTAAGTTTGGTGGGGTAGCGCGATCAGGATGGAAATGGTGAGCACTTGGGCATTATTATAAAGGAACTTAAAGGTCCCCCAGGAACGGCTTTCGGGCCTTTGCGGCTCAAGGCCGGGAAGGGGTGATCTTCCTTGGAACAATCTGGCTCGGCCTACCTTAACGGGCCTTTGCAGCTTCTGGGGTGGTGGGTCAGGGGTTCTCTTGAACATGCCATGCTGCTGGTCGAAAGCTACCTTCGGTGGCTTGAGATCGGGGCAGGTGCATCGCCCAGAAGGAAATGAAGGCTGTCAGGAGATTGACACCTGTCATATTCCTCAGTACATTTCTGGCAACCCCTCGCCAGTAGTTGTTAATTAATTAAGTGGCCCTTGTTAAATCAACACTGGTGTCTGTCTCTTTATTCCGACTGAGGGGGCAAAGGCTGTAGGATAGCAGGGCTGGGGAGACCTTTTCCTGCCTGAGATCTTGGCGAACCACTGCCAGTCGAAGAAGAAAACGCTAGGCTAGAGGGATTGATAGCTAATGTAAGGCAGCTTTATATGGAAACAGGTGTTGGCAAATGCAACACAGTGGGGAAGGTGGCACATCAGGGAGCCATGCAGGGAGGGGGAATTAGCAAGGAGAGAGATGGTTGAGCCTTTCCCCTTTACCGGGGAGAACTGCTCTGCGTGAGTGGCGTTCTAGCTTCCGTCCATTGAATTGAGTTGGACTCTACTCCAAGTAAACATGCATAGCATCCAGCTGTTCTTGAAAACCGGCAGAAAATCTAGCTGTTTTCTGCAGAGGTTTTGTAAAGGCAAATTGGGCCCATGATGAGATTTCCACCGAGTCGCTTAAAACTTGAAGAAGGGGGTGGGGGAGGGGAAGAGGCGCATTGATGCAAGTTCTGGAAGGAAGACGCCATAGGAAAGTTTCCGCTTCAAATGCCCTTTCCAGCAGTGGATACAGGCTACTCCTTAGGTGTAAACGTACTTATTCAGACAGTTAATAACGCTTGCACTTTGATCGTCTTCATTATGAATCGATATTATGTTCTGTAAACACAAAGCACTATGAAAATTATTAGATGATCATAAATGCATGTAATCAGCTTGATGAATTGCTAATTGTAATTAATATATTTTTAAAAAAATCTAGTGTTCATGTAATTTAGTGTGCTTCTACATTTTGGTCTCTTTTTTCGGTTTGGTTTTCAAAGCTACTCTGACCTTGCTTTCGAAGAGACTCTCCTAGACCGTACTGGTGCCTTCTTTCTGGATCATAAACACACTGTAATAAATTGTGTTATACCTGCATTCCTTACCGATCCCCCAAAGTCAGGACAAGCCGATTACTTTCTTCCCTACCGTAATATTCTTCAATAGCCAGAAATGCCTATTACGTCCAAGACAACACAGAGAAATGTGATTTGTACGGCGGGGAAAGGCTCGCAACAGAGATGGCATTGCGTTATGTCACATAAATAGACTGCCCCAATTAAAGTGAAATATGTGAGGGAAGGGAGAAGGAAGGGATGCTTTAACCTCCTCTTGCCTGAAGCCCCAAGTTACCATCTCCACTGGAAATCCCCCCCCCCAAAAAAAGCCTTGTGTAGCTGTGGCAGAAAATGTCTTGAAGGCCTGTGCTAGGGCTTCGGCAAGAGAGGAAGAAAGCAGCAAAGGAACAATAAGTTAGGTGGAAAGGAAAGACACCCCTGGCAGTCCTCCAGTAGGGATAGAATTTGTTGAACAAAAAGAATTAAAGATGAATGGAAGGGTTCCGGCGCACCACGAGACGAAAGCTTTGCGATCGCACATCCAAGTCCAGGGGCATAAAAGAGGGTTGCCACTCGCAATGTTCCCTCTAAGCCGTGGAGTCTTGTGAGCAAAAGTCCCACTTTGCGAGCGACTGGCATCAAAGTTGTGAGCGAGCAACTTGGCTCCTGCATAAATTAGGTTACCCTGGAGCCCTCCTTCCTGAGCTAAGACAAAAATGTGTGAGCCGGAGGCTAAAAAACTGTGAGCTAGCTCACACTAACTCAGCTTAGAGGGAACACTGGCAGCTCTTGGTTGGGAAATACCTGGAGATTTGGGGGGTGGAGGCTGAGGAGGGCGGGGTTTGGGGAGGGGAGAGACTTCAGTGGGGTACAGTGCCCTAGAGTCCACCTCCCAAAGTGGCCATTTTCTCCAGGGGAACTGATCTCTGTCACCTGGAGATCGCTTGTGATCCCAGGAGATCTCCAGACACCACCGGGAGGCTGGCAACCCTTGCATAAAGGTGCATAGGCAATGCCAGACTGTGGTTTATTTGAACTTTGGTAATGATTCAGTGGGAAGAGAGTCATTAGAATCCTGGTTTGCGTCTACAAATGCGGGTTCCATTTCCTTCTCACTGTCAGCAAGCTGCCATAGGGTGGTGTGTTCTTTTCTACATGTTACATTGTACTCGACCCATCCCCCCTGTATCTCCCTGTGTAGGTGTTTACTTTCTTTTGCTTGCTACATCTGCGGAACTGCTCAAGGTCAACCAGCTGGAGGTGGGATGGAGTTATGGCGTTGCTTTGCTTATTATGTATCTCATGCCTGAGAACTGAACTTGTGTTTATGTTGTAGAACCGTTGTGTTCCCAAGGAATTGGGCGCTAGTTTTATCTGCATTCCCGCCAGCGGGAATTGGACTCATTGGTCCTAACCTGGTTCAAGTTCCTTTATTATGTTTCCCTATGAGGTCTGTAGTCATTCCTAACAATTCTCGTGTTCCTGAGCTAACCATCGCTTTATAATAAATTTAACTTTGATCTTCAAACGTGGATTTATTTCGAATGCATGGGGAATCGGACACTCACTGTGCAGTCAGGGAGGGGGCTGCCAAACTACAGGGCCAGTCAGAGGCAAAGGGCAGGAGGGCTCTTTAAATTGTGACTTTTTATGGCTTTTTAGTCTTTGTTTGATGGGTTTTCTAATTCTACAGTTGTTGCTTTTATTGTTCGCTTTTAATACTGTCTTGTTTATACGGTAAGCTGCTCTGAATTCCGCAAGCCTAATAAATGTTTCAAATAAATGAGAAAATTTGGCCTGGCCCTCTGATTGAGACACTTCGTGATGTTTTGACATTTGATAAGCGTCTAAAGGAGTCTCATTCTTTTATCTGGGTATGTATGTGTGCCTTATTTAGTTTTCATACATCATCTTTAAAAAAAAATGATTACGGTTAGGGGGGCCTCCGGAGCTGAAAGAGGCCCAGGCCTCTCTGTACCTCCGGGACGGCCTGCTAGAGATCAAGCCAGGGTTCAGCCAGGATGTCTGCGCTTCATCGTATGAAATCATAGTTAAGATTGTGGTGAATAAAACTGATCCTGGTTTGATGGGCCTGACTTACCAACCACACTTAGTAGAGTAGTATGCATAAGGTTGCCAGTTCCTACCTGGTTGCCGGCGGGGGGACTCCCAATCCTTCCTGTAGTTCTCTATGGCCTCAAAACCATAGAGTTTTCCCCAAAAGCCAGAGCATCACCCCTGATGTTGGAAACATGATGACATCACTCCCGGGTGACGTCATTGCACCAGTGGCACCAGAAGGGGGCTTCTTGGGGGGGGCTTCCCTCACCGGCCAGCTAAGCCACAGCAAATTGGGGCCTCCGAAACCGGGGATCCCCTGGCCCCACCGGGGGAATGGCAACCCTAAGTCTGCATTCAATCACATGAATGTGAGCTACTTTAACTATACCATGGTTTTGTGCGATGTCCGAACATATCCAGACTCTTAATCTGTTGTCTCGTCCCTCAGTGAAATGGAATTTGAACTTTTCAGCCCAAGGGCAAAAGCTGAGGGCCTTATCAGAATTAAGCCACTATTGGTGGACTTCTCCTGTGGACACTTTCCTGGGAGTACGCCCCATTGAATACACCTGATTGGGATCGTAACGTTGCCAACTGGCTGGGGTGTGTGTGTGTTGTCCCTTTAACAGAGCTTTAATGAGAGGGCATGGGTGCTCAATATTAAAGGAAAAGCTGGAGGAACCAGCTGAGAAATTGGCCACTGTGATTTGGAGGAAACCTGCTCAGGTGGATTGATCCCTGTGCCATAGCTGTTGGTAACTGTGCCCTGGTTCCCCCCCCCCCATAAGTTGTCTTATGCCGCGTAGGGGCATGCATGGAAACAATATTCAAAGAGATAACTAGGGAGAAGGCGTGAAATTCAGATGCGAATTTCTTTTCAGGTTGATCTTTAACTGTAAAGGTCAAACCTTTGCCATTAAACCAGTTGAAGGGCAAGAATCTCTATTACATTTGATTATTGATCCTGAAGGCTCTGAACCTTGCCAAACACCAGAGGCTGCCAAGAACATAAGTCCATGGATAATAATGAAGAGACCTGGCAACTTTTTCTAATCAGCTCTGCGCTGGAACATGCACCGGTGTAAGCAGGCCTTGGAACACAGCTGCCCGTTTAATGCATTTTCTGTTCATTTTCTTAGTATCATTAATATCCACCTAGGAGGCATGTCTCGTTGGAAAGCTTGCAGTTAGCAGAAAGGGTATGCAGTAAAATGATTTATATGTCTTTAGTATTCATCTTTTAAAGATGAGCACCAGTGGCTATTTGATCTCTCTGTAATGCAACTTTGATCTGTTGCAGTATCAAATAATCTAATAGAAAGGTCGGATTCAGATTAGTGTGCTGTTGAAAGAAAATGAGAAGCCATCTAATTGCAGGCGAGCGCCTCTGAATCGCATGTGGTGTTTTCAGAAGAAATTACAAAACCTTTCGAATAAAACAGATGCACGTCTGCGTACTGGGGCTCAAGTTAGATATGCTAGGCAAGAAATCACACATTCAGATCTTAGCCTTGTCTGAATTGCAATCTTAGAGGGTGTGAAGCAGGTGAACATGTTGGGGTTGTCTAGTAATGCTAGCGTTGGTCTCCCGTTGACATTGACCCATGATTGTTTCAAGACATCAGGAAAACAAATGAAGAAACATGATTGTTTCAAGATATAAAGAAAACAAATGGTTAAATGTATTAACTGACAGAATTCACATCCTGTGAGTGAGGATTGAAAAGGGGATTAGACAAATCCATGGAGGGTAGGTCCATCAATGGCTGCTATCATAACTAAGTGGAATATCTGTGCTCAGAAGCAGTGGCCCTCTGAATGCCAGTTGCTGAGGGGAACCTGGAGGAGGATCGTCACTTTCATGCCCAGCCTGGAGGGGGTTCCCAGAAGCATCTGGCTGGGCACTGTTGGAAAACAAAATGGTGGTGCAAATGGACCCATGATCTGATCCAGCTAGAATCCAGGGCTATTTTTGGGCAGGAACGCACAGGAACGGAGTTCCGGCTGGCTCCCGAGTTGGCCACGCCCAGCAGGAACTCATTCGCATAATAGGCCACACCCAACAGCAGAAACTGATTAGGATTGGCTACATTAGGGGTGTGTGGCCTAACATGCAAAGGAGTTCCTGCAACCAAAAAAGCCCTGGGTTTTGACAACAAACAAGGTAAACAGAATAAGAAGCAAAAGGTGGGTGTGGCTGGATGACCACATTTCTGGTAACATGGGAATGCGGCCTAATATGCTAATGAGCGGTGCGGTCAGGGGGTGTGGCCTAATATGCTAATGAGTTCCTGCTGCTGGGTGTGGCCTGTTATGCTAATGAGTTCCTGCTGGACTTTTTCTACAAAAAAAGCCCTGCTAGAATCTCTTATTCCTTGCTTCTCACAGTGCACTATGATAGGGTCATAATTAAGCACTGTCGAGTTTCAACCGACTTACGGAGACCCCTCATGGGGTTTTCGAGTCAAGAGATGCGCAGAGGAGGTTTTGTCATTGCCTTCCTCTCCAGAGCAGCCCGTGTCATCCTTGGTGATCTCCCTATGTAGCTCCCAAGCTCTGAGGATATACATGTACTGCGGGGGTGGGGGGTGGACCCATTGCCTAAATATCTGTCTTGAAGAATGTCGTAAACTGGGGAAGGGGGGGGGAAAGATGATATCCCAATGGGCTAGCAAGTATCGTTTCAAACACTGTACTTTACTGTGTCCATGCAGTGCTCAGAATGAACAGTGCTGTGGTCTCAGTGTCTGAGAGTTCTCTTTGATGGTTTCCCAAGGACAACTGGGTCAGGACTTGTTGTAAATTAATGTTCCCAGTGGGACTCATAATGAAGAGACTGTTAACTAATTATCAGTCTGTTTTGGAAGGCATTCATTTTTTAATTGACCTCAAAGCACTGAGGGAACAAAAGGTGTCTGAAGAAAGATGATTTCTTTTTCTGTTGAGGGCAGACGGATGAACCTTTCTCCTCCAGGCGGCATCAAGAAAGAACGTTTGGTTTCTTGGGGTCGGTCGGTCCCACTGAGTACATGTTCTTATCTCTCTGCAAGTTTAGAACCTCAGAGACTGGTGAGGGGCGCCTCTCAGAGGATGTATTGATGTTCATCTCCTTACTCAGGAACCATATTTTGCAGAGATAGTGACTGGACTGCGTCTTGTCTGGAAACCTTGCTGTAGACCGAATTTAAATCACCCCATGTTTGAGTCTGAGTTTTAAGCAGCAAGGTTGAACTGTGCAATTTAAATGCCAGGTGCAATTTCACTGAGGCAATGCTCTACGTTGTTATACCCTACAGAGAAGATAATTGCAAAGCCAGAAGGAGACTCGAGACGGCTGTTCATTGGGAACAGTCTTTGGTCCGGCGAAACGATATTTCAATTTTCTTCACTTCGGTATTGTCTGGAATGCTAAATCAGACGTTTCTGGTTTGTTAGCATTCAACATTTAAAACAGAAATTGTGCTGGGAAGCGCTGGTGTATGAGATGTTATTCTTAAATCTCTTTTTATGTTCTGACCCATGTCTCTGGAGACACCCTATCAGCAGATTGATGGAGTCTCCTCAGAACTGCTTTCCCTCTGGTGCTGAGAAAGGAGCTCCCATGACAAGAGTTACAATTGCTTTTGCTTGCCTGCTATTGTTTTATATATGTCAGTAGTGTTAGCATTCTTTGGAAGGTCTTCTTCACTTTGGCAGCAGTTAAGTGGGGAATTGACAAGAGCACTCAGGCCAGAACCGGGAGGGGGGGGGCTCTTATATGCATTCTGTGGCCCTTTCCAGCTACTTGTGGTTGTGAACGGCAGATTGAAGCCTGGGAGGGACTGTGGCTCAGTGGCAGAGCATCTGCTTGGCATGCAGAAGGTCCCAGGTTCAATCCCCGTGTCTCCAGTTAAAAAATCCGGCAGTTGGTGATGGGAAAGACCTCTGCCTGAAACATTGGAGAGCTGCTGCCAGTCTGAGTAGACGTTACTGACTTTGATGGACCAAGGGTCTGATTCCGTGTAAGGCAGCTCAATGTGTTCATGTGAGCAGTTTCATTATTTCCCCACATTTCAGTATAGCCCTAGGCAATCCACTGCCTGACTCCACGTGTGTGTGTCTGTATGTGGGGTTTCCATTCACATGAAAAAGCTGGGAATACTATGCTACTCATGTACTTCCCCGTTTTCTTACTTGTTTGCCCTGTGCATTCACAAAGTTCTGCCTCGGTTTCCTGCAAGGTCTGCCATATCGAAAGCTCCCATTCCACTGAGACTATGCCTTCAGCACCCTTCACTCATGGCTGCCCTCGGCCCCATGAAGTAGAAGATGTATTTGATTCCAGTGCCTGGATATTGCCTAGGGTTGCCAAGTCGAAAATCGTCGGGGGACTCCTGTCCAGCGTCCTATGCACGTGCCGCACGCACGTCACCAGGAAGTGACATTATGACGCCGGGCATGCTGGGGGCGGGGCCACGACCATCCAAGGGGAAAACATAGAGTTTCCCCCTCGAATGGTCATGGCCCCGCCCCCAGCGTGCCCGGCGTCATAACGTCACTTCCTGGTGACGCACACGCTGGGGTGGGGTTCCCCCCGGGGCCCGATCCACCGGCGGCGGGGAACGGGCCTCTGGGGCGGGGTTTTCCCCGCCCCCTGGTGGGACTTGGCAGCCCTAATATTGCCATAAAACCCCATGAGAGCATTCCCCTCTAAGAACATCTTCACTGGGCAATACTGGGGGACCTCCTGATGGCACTGGTATTTCTGGCCACTGTGTGATACAGAGTGTTGGACTGGATGGGCCTTTGGCCTGATCCAACATTGGCATCTCTTATGTTCTTATGTTCTTATGGTTTTGTGCTATCGGGTAAAGAGGTTTCTGAATATTCCTGTTCCTCTAGTGATGTCACGATGGCCAATGCACGTTGACTATGAGCCAGTATGTGATCCCATTCTTGTGTACAGAGTCACCATAGAGAAATCACCTTCTCGTTTTAACGTTACACACTCAGTTGTTTCATACGAGAGCTTGTAAAACTGATCTTCATCTAATATGAGCATGTTTAGGAAGTACAAGTGGATGATAACAATGGCTCCAACGGGCTGTTCAAGTAGGAGCGAATTAGACATCTGTGATTCTGCCATCGCTATCTCAATTTTTTTATGAGTACGTTGCTGACCCCGAAGCCTACGTGATATTTATAGTGCTCATCAGTATTCTTGCCATGCTAATAGAAGTTATAATTGTCCTCCTGTTGAGAGCCCATGTCAGCCATTCTTGTTTCCTGGTCAGAAGGGCAATATAAATGGATGTGATCTCCCACGCAATTAGCTATAAGATAAATGAAGAGATCAATATAAGACATTCTACCTTTTTTCCCTGACCTCATTGTAACTGACCCCCTCTCTCTCACACACACACACACACCTGCCCTTACAAAGGAGTAATGGACACCTTAGGGTTGCCAACTCTAGTCTGGGAAATTCCTGGAGATCTGGGGGAGGTGTTCATGGAAGAGAGAATTCGGGAAGGGATTTTACCTAGACTTTATGATATACCATGCCATTTGCATTCTGCCATTTCCTCCACGGGAACTGATTTCGGAAGTCTGGAGATCAGTTGTAATTCTGGGTATCAAACATCGCCCTGCTCAGTTTGCCATGGTTGCTGGGGGAGGGGAATTCCTTAGGTGAGGGGGAGTGAGTGTGGCGTGTGTAGCTGGACTATCTTAGAGGCATCATTCTTCAGAAGAAGCCTTCCTCTCCCCCAGAGGAAAGTCCTTGAAACTTTTGGTGCCAGCTTGCTTTTGTAGATAATGGGATCGTATATTTCCCAGGTGAAAGGGGGGTAGAGTCGCTGGGGCTAGGCGGAGTGGACGTGACGTAACAGTAGGCCTTAGGAGGGGTTTCATTTGAATTACCTATGTCTATGATTGTACCCACCAAACTGACACAGTACTGTTATGACCGGGACCGTCCATATAACTCAATAACTCAGTAAACATATCACTGCCAAAGAGAGTGTTGTTGAGAATAACTTGTCCAGGGGTCTGACACTGGGAGAACTCCGAGCCCCAGTTGGGGACTGGCGACCTTAGCTAGGGTTGCCAGGAATCCTCTGGCCACCGGCGGGGGATTGGGGGGGGGAGGGACACCAGATCCAGATTGGAAAACTCATGGAGATCCGGGGGTGGAGCCTGGGCAGGACAGGGACCTCAATGGGGTACAGTGCCATACTGTCTACCCTCCAAAGCATCTATTTCTCCAAGGGAGCTCATCTCTGTAGTCTGGAGATGCGCTGTAATTCCAGGGGATCCTCGGGTCCAACCTGGAGGCCGGTATCATTGCGTTGGTGCAGGCGGTGCTGGGAGGGGGCATCCCGGGGTGGGGCTGCAGAGGATTCAGACCCCCAAAATCTGGGGGTCCCTTGGCCCCACTGGGGGAATGGCAACCCCAGTTCTCATACAGAGATGGTTATACAAGCTTGGGCATACACCTCTTTTATAGTGAGGTAGCCGGTTGCTAAGAGACCTGTAAGCCATCCATAGTTCTGATACGAAGATGGTTGTAAATGTGGCTTAGGAGATTTGACATGAATGAGTGGGAACCTCCTAGCAAGCAATGGGAACATCTGGCATCCCAGACTCTGGGCTGGCATTTATGATAAGGAATTTATGTCATCAAATGCCCCCAAACGAACGTAAGAAGCAAAGCATCTGTGTTGACCTTTCCACTGAGTAAATAATTAGCAAAAGAAATGCAAACCTTCATCGCCAAAATTTCAGCGGGGCGCAGGCAAAACATCATCTTCTGCAGACCAGATGCACTTTTTACCTGCAAACAAAGCATAAGCATGCCATCCTATGCCACTGGTGTCGATGGAGTCCAAATCAGTGAGTTGTTCATTGTGCTGTTGGGAACTAGCCCTGGGGCATTGGCATGGCAAAGAGTAGTGGTATAATACATGCTTCACATGGAGAAAGTTCCTGGTTCAAACTCTCACTTACAGGTATCTTAGCTCCAGGAGAGTCAGTTTGGTGTAGTGGTTAGGAATGTGGACTCTAATCTGGGAGAACCAGATTTGATTCCTGACTCCATGACATGCAGCTAGCTGGGTGACTTTGGGTCAGTCACAGTTCTCTCAGTGCTGTTCTCTCAAGAGCAGTTCTCTCAGCCCCACTTACCTCACAGGGTGTCTGTTGTGAAAAGGGGAAGGGGAAGGAGATTGTAAACTGCACTGAGACTCCTTTGGGTGGTGAAGGGCGTGGTATAAATAATCCTCCTCCTCCTTCTTCTTCTTCTTCTTCTTCTTCTTCTTCTTCTTCTTCTTCTTCTTCTTCTTCTTCTTCTTCTTCTTCTTCTTCTTCTTCTTCTTCTTCTTCTTCTGTTACAAATGATAATAGCTTAGTCTATCCCACCTCTTGCACATGTTGGTTATGCTGTGCCCCTGTGTTTTTTCTTTGGATCTGGTCATCATATTTCGGTGACACTTTTCTAGATCTGACTTTACATTGATCCGACTTTGCCGGTTTGGTGTAGTGGTTAGGAGTGTGGACTCTAATCTGGGAGAATCGGGTTTGATTCCCCCCCTCCTCCACATGCAGCTGCTGGGTGACCTTGGGCCCGTCACAGTTCTCTCAGAGCTTTCTCAGCCTCACCTACCTCACAGGGTGTCTGTTGTGTGGAAAGGAAGGGGAGGAAATTGTAAACCGCACTGAGTGAAGGGTGGAGTATAAATCCAACTCTCCTCCCCCTCCTTCTTCCCTTCTTCCCCTTCCTCTTCTTCTTCTTCCCCTTCTTTCCTTTCTTCTTCTTTCTTCTTCTCTCTCTAGTTCAGTTAAAGATGCTTTGGTACCAGGGCTCAAAAAGTTATCTCTGCAGCCACATTAGATAACAACTGTTAGAAAGACCAATGGTCTAACTTAGGATAAGGCAGCTTCACGTCAGAAACAGCAACAGCTTCAAGACTGATTGATTGTATTTATGTCCCAGGCCACCCCTATGTAAGTTGTTTTTTTGGGGGAACTAGAATTAACCATTAAATCGATACAGTATAAAGCAAAAGGTACAAGCTGAGTTAGTTTCCCAACTTTTTTTTAAAAAAATGAATGGTGTGAGAAAGATGTCTGCAGATGCCTCAAGATAGATTGGGACTGTTGAGAAGCACTCTCTTTTAGGTATGGCCATAACACAGTATTAGCGGCCTGCGTAAAAAACTATCTATACTGTTGACACGGCCATGTATCACTTCAAGAGTTATTAGTGTGAAAAATGATCTGAACTGTTGACATGCCCACGTATCACTGCAGGAGTTTGTTAGTGGAACACATACCATGTGGTGATTAGGATAAAATTTCGGTGACCGAAGCGTGGTGGAGTTGCCTCTTGTGCCCCCCTTCTGAGGGCTCTCCTGACCCTCAGTCTTGGGGGTGGGTGGCATTTCCTAGGCATTCGCCCTGTGACCTCCTCTTCCCTCCTCGTCACAACTGTGTGCTGTTGGAGCCTGCCAGACTGGCGTAGTGGTTAGGGGTGCAGACCCTAATCTGGGAGAAGCGGGTTTGATTTGTCATTCCTCCACATGCAGCTGCTGCTGTGACCTTAGGTCAGTCATAAGTTATTTCAGAGCTGTTCTCTCAAGGGCAGTTCTTGAAAGAGCTCTCTCAGCCCCACCTACCTCACAGGGTGTCTGTTGTGGGGAAGGGAAGGGGAAAGGAGATTGTAAGCCGCTCTGAGACTCCTTCTCTTCTTCTTCTCTTGGTCCTCAGATGGAGGGGGTTATATACTGTGACGCGACTGCCAAGGGTCCTCCTGCCTCTTCTTTGTGAGGTCATCTCCCCTTGGACAGCCTCTGTTACCCTGACAATTCTCTTGCCACATGGGAGTGGTTTGTCTTCAGGGTCAGGATGGATGCCAGGGCTGCTTCGGGCAGCGGCAGACAAATGATGACTGCAGGCCTTTCTCCACACCCCTCGCCCAACTGGTGGCCCTTGGTGCTGAGATTGGTTTGCTGAGGATTCTGGTTTATGGGCTCTAGCTGTCTCGGATGGGCGTGGCACCTGGGTTGATGGTTTCACACATGCAGGATAACACAGTCTCAATCCACATCAGTGACTGTTTGCAAGTGGATTTTGCCATTTCACACGATCAATTCCAATTGCAATGGGCATTGAAAGGGGATTGAAAAGCATTGTTTAGTTTGTGTGAAAGCGCCCATTAATAATGGCCTACTAGTCGTGCAGCCAGTTTGCCTGACTTGATTATATACTTGACTTCTACCTTAACAATAGTGCTCTTACAGCCAATTCGGCTCTGGAACAGTGTCACACTTAGACTAAAATAAATAAATAAATAAGGAAATACATGTGTCTTGGCTATATATTTTCAGAAGAGGTTCTGTATGTTTGCTGGCAGTGACATTTTTAATATGATGCCTGAAGACTTAGACTTGTTTTAGTAGTTTGCTCGCATTTTCAAGGTTCCATCTCAAGGTTCCAATAGCTGTCCCATGGAATATACCTAGGGTTGCCAACTCTGGGTTTGGAAATACCTGGAGGATGGAGCTTGGGGGAGTGGGGTTTAGGGAAGGAAGAACCTTGGTGGCGTATAATGCTATGGAGTCCACTTTCCAAAGCAGCTGTTTTCTCACGGAGAAGTGGAATAAATGTTTTAAATAAATAAATAGGTTTTCATGTAGGCTGCAGACAGGTTGGTGGCTAGCCTCAGTTTCAAGCAGGAATGGAGAGTCCTGGTCAAGCACTGCACCCGACGTGCTGTTATATCTCACAGGGGGGCACAATTGATCATTCACACTGTTGCCGCGTGCTATCCACGAAACGCGGTTTGGCATTCCCCCCCCCCAAAAAAAGTTCCTGGTACATGCACATATGCACACCATGGAGTGCAGAGTGGGGGGGGAACAACAACACCTGGAACAGATTGGCGGGTTCCCATCTGGAAATGCGGGAGGAATGCGCAGGGAGCCATGAGCACTAGATTTCAGCTAGTGTCTATTTTCTCCATCTCCAGGTCATCTTCCGATAAATTCCGGTAAGCTCAACAGCTTCTGCACTGTTTTGTGTCATCGTAGGTCATCCTGATAACAGGTACTGTGTGGACGGCAGTTTGTTTTCGGAGCACATAAAATCAACGCTGGCTATGCTGCATATTTATTTTAAAACAGTGCTTTCGTACACTGTCAGCATGTGCACATGGCACAAATTGCAGGCTCAAAAGCATCCTTCAGCATCACCTGTGACGAAGACGAGCTCAAGCTGAGGCGTAAAACCCAAACGACAACTTTCCGATTGACAGGCGGCTTGTTGTAAGCCTCAGTGAAATGACCAGAGCTCACATGAAGCTGCCATATACTGAATCAGACCACTGGTCCATCCAGGTCAGTATGGTCTACCAGGGCTTTTTTTGTAGAAAAAGCCCAGTATGGACTCATTAGCATAATAGACCACACCCAATAGCAGAAACCGATTAGCATATTAGGCCACACCCATGACAATACAGCTCATTAGCATATTAGGCCGCACCCCCATGTTACCAGAAGTGTGGTCATCCAGCCACACCCGCCTTTTGCCTGTTATTCTGTTTATCTTGTTTGTTGTCAAAACCCAGGGCTTTTTTTGTAGCAGGAACTCCTTTGCATGTTAGGCCACACACCCCTACTGTAGCCAATCCTAATGAGTTTCTGCTGTTGGGTGTGGCCTATTATGCTAATGAGTTCCTGCTGGGCGTGGCCAACTCGGGAGCCAGCCGGAACTCCGTTCCTGTGCGTTCCTGCCCAAAAATAGCCCTGGCCCTTCTCTCTCTCTTCATCTCTGTCTCTGGCATTTGCCTTCTCTCTCTCTCTCTCTCTTCCCCCCCCCTTTTTGCTTGTTCTAAAGTTCAAGTGGCTTGGATATCATTCCAAAAGGCTCAAACACTTGCTCAGCTATGAAGCAAATCGTCTCTCGCCCTAACTTTCCTCTCCAGGAGCTTGTAAGGATAAAAGGAGAAACCCTCATACATACTCCCCTGAACTTTGAAGAAACAGCGTAAAAGCTCTTGACTTCTCTGTGTCTGATTAATATCTCCCTGGGCCGGGTTCAAAGTGTGCATTTCAATCAGCTGGAGATTGCGTCACCTGGTGATATTTCTGCATGTGATTAGAATGCAATAGGAATAACACCCCCCCCAACAGAACGTTTATGTAAATTTAAGCACAATGTGTTTGAGTGGTCCCTTTTTTATTGCTAGTGAAAGGACTTCCAGGTTTGAGCCTTTTAATGGATCTGCGTACCTCACATGATGTTAGAGAGACTCTTGAACTACCATTGCTTTTTCTGTTTTCACTGGGAAGACTTGATTCCCCCCCCCCTTCTTCTATCCGAAATGCCATGGGTGCAACCTGGCAGTAGCATCTGTTTAAACCTGCACACCTGCTCAGCATTTTATAGACAACCGAAAGTCTTAAGGTTATTACTTGAAACAGCCTCCCCACTCCCCGTTTAAAATTTTTGTAACAACTAGCCCGATGAAGATTGTAGAGAATATAGTTGTCGAAGGCTTTCACGGCCGGAGTTCATTAGCTGTTGTAGATTTTCCGGGCTGTATGGCCGTGGTCTTGGCATTGTAGGACCTGACGTTTCACCAGTAGCTGTGACTGGCATCCTCAGAAGTGTAACATAGAAAAGAGGGAGTCATCTCTGGGGAACTCCTACAAGATAATGGGCGATTTCGCACTAGAGTTGCCTCGCGGCGCAGCCGTCGTTTGCCCCGACAGAAACATGTTAATTTCACACCCGAGGTTGCGGGGCTGCATTTTGACTCACGGCTTCGCCTGATTTCCTCCACAGTTTCGTGATCCTGGTTTTTAAGGATCACGAAACTGCGGAGGAAATCGGGCAAAGCCGCGGGTCAAATGCAGCCCCGCAGCCTCGGGTGTGAAATTAACATGTTTGTGTTGGGGCAAACAGGGCTGTGCCGCGAGGCAGCTCTAGTGCGAAATCGCCCAATGACTCAGCCCACCCCCCAACCTGTCTACCATTTTTCTTCTCACCTTGACATAGAGAGTACTCTGTCTTTCTGTGTTATACCTCTGAGGATGCCAGTCACAGCTGCTGGTGAAACATCAGGTCCTACAGTGCCAAGACCACGGCCACACAACCCGGAAAATCTACAACAGCTAGTTGTAGAGAACGTAGGAGTTGGCATGGTGTTTTGTGTTGTTTTGGTTGGTCCTAGTGGAGGACATCATGTGGCTTCAGTTTTTGGTTCATGCTTTTCAGTGGATCAGTTCAGACATCCAGTTCTCAGTAATCAAGAGGACAATGACATCTGTCAACCAGTTCTCCTACACTTGATAATAGAGAAGTGGATGTTTATAAAGCTTGTC
Organism: Gekko japonicus; assembly: GCF_001447785.1. Lineage (NCBI taxonomy): Eukaryota > Metazoa > Chordata > Lepidosauria > Squamata > Gekkonidae > Gekko > Gekko japonicus. Next base: position 917,122 of record NW_015170899.1, on the reverse strand, counting down.
CGGGCTGAAAAGCTGCATAAATGAGATCATGCAAGTGTTAACTATCTATTGATGACTTCCAGCCAAATGTGTGAACTGACTATTGAAAAATAATGCTTCTTTAAATGATAGGATATGCACATTCTGTCTGTCTGAAATGTTTGGCCTGGGATCTCACTCACATATGCGAATCACCCCTTCGTGCCGCATGCGCTATCCCCGCATAACACGCTTGAGCCAAATCTGTTCCCTGATATAAATGCTTGTGTCTGGGGTACCTTCTGAAAAGCCATTGGCGTCAATCAATGTGTGCATTTAGCATTTGCCAGCACTTGCATTTTACAAAGAAGATCAGAAATGGTTGTGTCGTTCTTTTAATAGATTTTTACACTGGTTTAATATCCTCAGGTGGAACGGTATAAATTATGGAGTTTATGATTGGCTTTGAGCTGGGGTTAGGGCAGAAGCTATCAAAAACTTGAATACATCATAAAGAGAGATTATTTCTGTGATTGTAAAATTTATGGCACAGATCATAAGAAACTCGGATAAGTTTATGTGATTAAGCTCAACTTTAACAAGGGTGCCATTACCGTTAATGACTCTGGTCAGAGCCGTAGTAAGATTTCAGCTGTGGGGGAAATAAAGGGCTAAGTAATTTTATATTTTGACTATTCCTCTAGCAAGTGACATGCTTGAGTATATGTGTGTACATCATCCATTATTCAGGGTGCAGCATTTAGTCCTTTCATTAAGGGGTCAGGATTTGGAAGGGCCTTGACCGGATTAATTGAGGGGAATTAGGCAGGGAGTCATCCTGGATGCTATCGGATACCTCTGACTGTAAGAACGCAAGAGGTGCCCTGCTGAATCAGACCACTGGTCCATTCAGTCCAGCAATCTGGATGGCCAGGAAGTTGGAAAAGGAGGCTTCTCCTGATGTTGTGTCCTGGGAACTGGGATCCAGAGCTTTACTTACTCTGATATGGAGGTTCCCTTTAGGCATCATCATGGCTAGTTAGGGTTGCCAGGTCCCTCCTGGCCACCGGCAGGGAATGGGGGGCTGAGTTGCCAGATCTAGGTTGGGAAACTCATGGAGATTTGGGGATGGAGCTTGGGGATCAGAAGGACCTTAGTGGGGTACAATGGCATAGAATGACACCCTCCAAACAATCCATGTTCTCCAGGGGAGCTGATATCTGTACTCTGGAGATGAGCTGTAATTCCAGAGGATCTCCAGGTCCCACCTAGAGGCTGGCAACCATATGGCTAGTAGACACTGATAGACCCTGTAATAACTCCATAGCGTCAGGTACCAGAACAGAAATTTATTAGAACGTAGGCAAGGCCTGGTGTGGGCTCTGCTGGGTTACAACCAGCCGCTGCCAAGGCTTTTTCCTTAATGGATCATTTTTTAAAATGGATCATGTTAAAATAACTATATAGTACAATGAAGGAGTGTTACCAGATTTACAGCTCCCCCAAGAGGAAGAGGAGGAGGAGGAGGAGGAGATGGGAGTTACAACGCGCCGTTCACAACCCTGCACAGCTCCCCCATGAGGAGGAGGAGGAGGAGGAGGAGGAGGAGATTGGATTTACACCCCGCCCTTCACTACCCAAAGGTGTCTCAGAGCGGCTTACAATCTCCTTCCCCTTCCCCTCCCCACAACAGACACCCTGTGAGGTAGGTGGGGCTGAGAGAGCTCTGACAGAAACTGCTCTTTTTAAGGACAGCCCTTATCAGAACTACGGCTTGCCCAAGGTCATCCGGCCAGGTGCAAGTGGAGGAGTGGGGAATCAAACCCGCTTCTCCCAGATTAGAGTCCGTGCACTTAACCACTACACCAAACTGGCTTAGGGTTGCCAACTGCCAGGTGGTGGCTGGGGATCTTCTGGGATTACACGTGATCTCCAGGTGACAGAGATCCGTTCACCTGGAGAAAATGGCGGCTTTGGAAGGTGGACTTTATGGCATTATATCCCATTGAAGTCCCTCCTCTTCCTTAACCCTGCCCTCCTTAGGGTCCACCCCAAATAACTCTGGGTATTTCCCAACCCAGAGCTGGCAGCCCTGCCCCACAGTATAACAGACCCATCCTCTGAATCTGTCTATAAAAATGACAGCAGTAGGGGTGTCCAGCAAGGACCAATCGTTCTACTACGAGAGTGGGTCAGGTGACAAGCCTGATTCCCTATAAGAACTTCTGGGTCAGGTTTCCTCTCTGAACAGCCAGTAAATTTGCTCTTGTGGGCTTTTTGGCCCTTGCCCTGAGCCACCCTCAATGAAATGGGAGCCGCGTCAGACAGGTGTCCAGCATCGAACTTTAGGCCTATTTTGTTTATTTTAACCTCCAGAGCGCCAGGACTTTTTGACCACTGCTGAATTCATCAGCATGTGAGTAAAACACACGCAAATGTGCCTCGTAAGCGGTTCTCCCTCACCGCACAGTTCCAAGTTATGCGGGTTTGTACCAAATTCCCCCCAGTAAAGCTTGCCAATATGGAACGAGTGCAGACAGGTGTGAGATTACAGCTGCGATAAAACCTGGAGCTGAGCTCTCGTTATTGAATTTGTAGCAGGCGATTGGCTTGATTTATACAATGTGGGCCACAGAAAAGGAGAGATACGTAAGTCAGCATCTTTACTCTGAAGCGCTTGTGGTTGAGTGAGTTGCAGTAGGTCGCTGCAAACTGCTGAATTGATTCTTGCTTGCGTCTGGCATCGCCTTGGTGCAGCATAACTTAATGCGGACGCGCCTCTCTGCGGAGACACCCTTTGGGGCAAGGGGGGAAGCCAGTCAGCTGGAGCCGAAGCCACTTATGCCACATAATCTTTGCTGTAAGTACCACAAGAATATCAAGCAGATGGAGCTTTCCAGGGTAAAAAGGCAGCGTACTTGTTGCGAGCACAGCTGTAGCCTCTGGAACAATTAAGCCTCTGAAATATCCGGATCGAGAATTGGAAGCCATTTTAGAAGGGCGCTTTACAAAGCTCGGAGGAGGAAGCGCAACACTTTGGAATATTGCGGGGACTGCGACGCACTTAGGGCCCAATCCGGCGCATGTGTATCTGGAAGGAAGCCCCTCTGAGTTCAGTGGGGCATGCAGAATTGGATCCTTGCCCAGATTAGGGATAATGCTGTTCACAAAGAAGCCTTGCGTAGGATTAACAGGCAGTTGTGACTTAGTGTTAGATATGGCAGAAGGAGGAACCTCGAAGCCAATCCTGGAATCATTTTTAAGAGGATTCTCGCTGCCATTTTGATGTGGTTTTATCGCAGTTTCGTAGGTTCTGAATTTATTCTATGGATGGCAGACTCAGCGAGAACTTGGGCCCCACTTCTATAAACGTTGACCAGTGTTAAAGACAGTGGTTCTGTGGCATTATTGGCTGCTTTCTTTGGGCTTAAGAGTGTGCTTCTGCAATTGTTTTCCAGAGGCTTTTTTGCCCCCTAAGAACTGCAAGGGAAGGAAGATGGCACGATATAGCCCGATGTCATCAGATCTTGGACGCTTAGCAGGGGTTGATACTTGGATGGGACGCCTCCAAGGAAGACTCTGGAGAGGAAAGCAATGGCAAACCACCTCTGCTTCTCACTTACCTTGAGAGCTTCTTGCTGGGGGTTGCCATAAGTTGATTACAATATGATGGGGTTGGTAGTTCTGGATTGGGGAACTTCTGGAGATATGGGGGTGGAGCCAGGGGAGGGTGGGTTTTGGGGAGGAAGGGACCTCAATGGGATACAATGCCACAGACTTCACTCTCCAAAGCAGCCATTTTCACCAGGGAAACCGATGCTTACCATCTAGAGACCAGCTGTAATTCCCAGAGAATCCCAGCCCCTAGCTGGAAATCAACTACCCTCCCTCAGCCTCTCTCTGCCCTGATGTTGACCCACCAGAGTAACCAGTTGGCCGCTGTGTGAGAGAGGACAGTGGGCTAGGTGGACCACTGATCTGATCCAGCACAGCTCTTATGTTGATATGTTCGTGTTCAGTGTGTCTTTTTGTCCTTAGGTTTTGCTACATTTGCATCCTAAGTACTCCGGGGGGGTGATAATAAGCAAAATGTGTTAGCAAAAGTGAACTGAAATTTAACCCCCTCCCCCCAAAATGTGTTGAGATATGGGGGCTGTAGGTGTCCATGGTCAGATGAGAGGTAAATGGGAGCTTCCCAGCCATGATCTCCACAGAGGTTTGATGACAACCAGAAGGAAATGATATCGTTCTACTTAAAATTTATTTATACCTTCGGCTTATATACCGCCCTGACCCCGAAGGGTCTCTGGGCGGTTTACATAGTGGTTCTAACCAACCAATTAACCTAACTAGGGCCACATTGTCTACAGGGTGGTGACTGCCTACCAGAACCCTGGGTTAGTTGTCATCTGGCTTCCTTCCGCGGCTTCAGATATTGGCGTCCTGGTGCCCTTTCTGGAGCCGATCTTCCCCGAGCAGCTTCTTCTGGCAGGCCTCGTCTTGGCGCGTGGCTCTGTGTTGGCTGCAGTTTCGGCTACTGTCCACAGGTGGCTCCGCTGTGCTGCGCCACACATCACCACGCTCTCCAAGGCTCCACTTTCTCCGGGCTCCGCCTCCGACGTTGCTCCACCGGGTCACCAAGAACTGCTCCGCCCCCATCGTTGCTGCCACCACCGCCAAGCCCTTTACCTCACAAGGAGGAAGGGTGCCCCCTGCCACCTAGGGCAGGTACCCACTTTATCTACTTGCATTTATGATGCTTTCGAATTGCTGGGTGGATGGGAGATGTTGAGTAAATGTTGAGTAGATTGCGGAAGTTGGATATTGTGTTTATTTACTTGAAACGTATGCCACCCCTCTCAACAAAAAGGTTCCCAAGATAGCTTATGTGAGACATAGTCTAATATAAAACAAAACAAATACCCAGTAGCAATGGCGGCCACTCTAGATCTTCCAGAACTCACAAGATGTGGGATGGCACCTACAGTCCCCTCCACACATGCACAAAAATGCCTAGTCTAACAGAGGCTGTCTGTCTAGGTGAAGTGAGGGTTTGTTTCAACATTAACCTCTCTGGTTTTATGGAGGGATCATCAGAAAGTCAGGTATGGACCCAGAGCAGTCCCTGGAAAATGCCTCATGTCCCATGGATCCTGTCCCAATGTGCCCCAAAGAAGGTGTTGTGTCTGCTGACCGCCACCAGGGGCCAGCGAATACCCCAGAGCTTGACTCTGGAAGAACAATGGGACTAGGCTCCTAGTCCCTCCACTGGGGGAACCAATGGGACCATGGCGGGAGATTTAAACCCACCAACGGAACCTAGGGGGTATGTCCCCAGGGGTGTATATAGTTGGCCAGCCGGCCGTTAGTCTTTGTCTTTGTTGTGTACCAGTAAACCATGCTGATCACTACACTGGTCTCAGTGGTTTCTCCATGCGTTTAACCCACTACACTTCAGAAGGAGAGTGAAAACAGTTTTGCAGTGGATCCTGAATCTGCCCCATTTTAGAAATGATTCGACCTCAGCCGTCATCTAGCTTTCGATCCCCAGAATCAAGCTTGGGCAGCCTTTAACAACATCCCTTTCTCACAGAGGAAGCGAGAGGGGAGACTAATCGATGCTTCAGTGTTTGCAGCATGTGTAATTCTTCTTATTAAATTGTTTATGAGGTAGTAAAGATCTGCATATATCTTCTGCCCGGGAAAGTGTAGCCATGCAATCATATGTAAGCCCTTGGCTTAGCGGTGCTCCTGTGCTTGCCTTGTAAAACAGTGTCCCCAGATCTCGATCAGTATGGGCTGTGCTGAAAGTGAGGGGGTTGCATTGGCCTGTGAGTAACTCTTAATTCCAAGGGCAAGTGGTTTGTTACATTTCTCGAGAGGGACGGAGGGATTTTCCTCCTCTGCAAACCAAGCTCAACATTCCTGACACCCGGCTTGCAGCTCCAATAGGAAAGTCACCATTCAGGTAATAGCGGGGCGTTACAATTTCATGAACTGCAGAATTGGCTTCTGCTGGCGGAGTGCACTGAAGGGCGTGATGCTGTCAGAAGCCACCGACGTGAGGCGTCGAGAAACAAATCTGAGGAATTGGATGCAAATGTTTCATTACCTTTTCTCCCTTGAGTTTTTATAGCGCATAAGCGTTAATTAAACCCACTGTTGCATTCTTCCTTACAGTGTTGCGTTTGGTGCGTCTGACAAGAAATCAGATACCGTCTGTAGGATTGTGAGACAGCCATACGCGGCTATTAGAATGCGCTTTTTGAAGCGGGACTGAGGTTTAGGCTGATAGACAACCCCAAATACAGTTGAAGGGAGCCCCCCCCCCTCGTACCTCATGTATTCCTTTCCAAAATATGGCAAAATTGCTATTTCTCGCATTTGTTTGGGGTGGAGTAATGGTTTGAAAAGCATTCTTCATATAAGTATCGGCCAGAATCCTGGAGCAAAGGCATAACACAGGGCTCTTTTTGTAGCAGGAACTCCTTTGCATATTAGGCGACACACCCCTAATGTAGCCAGTCCTCCAAGAGCTTACAGTAGCCCCTGTAAGAAGAGCTCTGTAAGCTCTTGGAGGATTGGCTACGTTAGGGGTGTGTCGCCTAATATGCAAAGGAATTCCTGCTACAAAAAGAGCCCTATGCCTTTGCTCCAGGTACACTGCCCAGATCCTGACTCTGCCCTGAAAGCTTGGTGGGCGACATTGGAGAGTCACCTGCTGTCAGACTAACCTACCTCACAAGGTTGTTGTGAGGATAAATTAGAGGAGAGGAGAACAGCATGAGCCTCTTTAGGTTCCCACTGAGGAGAAAGGTGGGGTCGAAATGTAAAAAAATGGTGATGGAAAGTGCCACATGGCAACCCAGTAGGGTTTTCAAGGCAAGAGACGAGCAGAGGCGGTTTGCCATTGCCTGCCTCTGCGTAGCAACCCTGGACTTCCTTGGTGGTCTCCCATCCAAGAACTAACTAGGGCTGACCCTCAGGGGTCATTTCCTGCAGGAGCGCACAGGAGCGGAGCTCTGGCAGTAAAGAGCCCAGGGGATGGGCACATGCAACAAGCCCCACCCCCTGCTCTCAGCAGCCCTCAGTCAGAGCAAGAAGCAGCCAGGTAAGTTGCAGAGCTCCCCCCAGCCCCCCCATCCAAAACAGTCCAGTGGCACCTTTAAGACCAAGTTTTATTCAGGTACAAGCTCTCCCTCTTCTGTGAGGACAGATCTGCACGTTCTCCCCCCCCCATAGCTAGCAATCCAAAACAGTGGGTGTTGCCTTCTGACACACTTCCGGTGATGTCAGGGGGTGTGGCATATGCAAATAAGTCATGCTAATGAGTTATGCTAATGAGCTCCTGCACCTCTTTTTCTACGAAATGACCCCTGCTGACCCTGTTCAGCTTCTGAGATCTGATGAGATGGGGCTAGCCTGGGCTATCCAGATCAAAGCAAATAAATAAAAATTATCTCATGCGATCCTTCCCCTGGCAGCATCAGGCACTGTCACTGAGGGGTAATGCAATAACTCACGTGATGTGGGCCGTACCTGGGGGGATCTTCATACCACTACCGCACCGTCGTTATGTTCCATCAGTATTGTCCGGCCCTGGGAAGGGGGAACGGCGGTGTCGCGTCGAACAGAGAGCATTGAGTAGATGTACCATCTTGTAACGTCATCTTTGTGGAAGATCAGACTGGAACAGCTAGAGCACTTATCTTGATGTATGTAGTAAGGATTTTATATGGTTTTAATTTGTTTTATGTGTAGGCGTATGCCGAATTGTGAGCTGCCCTGAGCCCGCGCAGCGGGGAGGGCGGGTTATAAATTGAATTTATAAATAAATAAATAAAATGAGGTGGGCTTGTGGTCATAATAACATTACCGATCAAACATGAATCAGATCTTGGTGAGTTTCAGATGTGGAGTTCATGCAAATATACCCCAGTGTTATTACCTTGGGAACTGTCATATAGACACTGTTTTATAAATACTATTTACCAGGGCTATTTTTGGGCAGGAACGCACAGGAACGGAGTTCCGGCTGGCTCCTGAGTTGGCCACACCCAGCAGGAACACATTAGCATAATAGGCCACACCCAACAGCAGGAACTCATTAGGATTGGCTACAGTAGGCGTGTGTGGCCTAACATGCAAAGGAGTCCCTGCTCCCAAAAAAAGGCCCTGAGTTTTGACAACAAACAAGATAAACAGAATAAGAAGCAAAAGGTGGGTGTGGCTGGATGACCACACTTCTGGCAACAAGGGGCTGAGGCCTAATATGCTAATGAGCTGTGGTGTCATGGGTGTGGCCTAATATACTAATGAGTTTCGGCTGTTGGGTGTGGCCTATTATGCTAATGAGTTCCTGCTGGGCTTTTTCTACCAAAAAAGCCCTGCTATTTACAGGTCTATATAATTGCTAGTTCTTCAATATGGCATTATTGGTAAAGTCCCTCCGCTCTTGCTGCTGTGATCTTCCCCCTTGTCCCTGTCTGCCTCATATATGCAGCAGTCTGGATCATTTAAACACAAAGCATGCACAGGGAACATGGTGTCACACCTCTCTCTCTCTCTCTGCATATTTATATATGGCAAAATTATGTTAAAAGAAGAAGCATGTTAAGACACTTGGCTGTGCTCTATAAGCTTTTGAAGATGATGACCTCAAGTGCTCCCAGACTATTCATATTGTCTAATCCGTCGAGTGGGAGAAATGATTTGTATGGCAGTAGACACAACATTTCATCTCGTAAAAGAGAATGGGGAAATTTACTTCCAACTAGTATTGACTTGAGAGTCAATATATCTTATTCTCATCATGGCCCCATCTGTGGATATTTAAATCTGGAGACTGGAGCCATGAACAGAAATATCTACCGTCTGTGTTTCATCTAGCTACCCACCCACCTACCTATCAATCTAGATCTAGATCTTTCTACTAACCTGAGAAAAGTCCCAGGTTGGCTGGTAGGTGGGAAAGAGAGAAAGAAGCAGGAAAAAGGGGGGAGGTTGTGTGGGCTTTCAGGGAAGGGAGAAAATAGTGGGGAAGGGGAAGATGAGAGACCCCCACAAACCCTAGTGGAGCCTCCGCTTGGGGGGGGGTGTTTATGTGTATTTTGCATGGATGTGTTCATGTTTTGTATCCATTTATTTTTGCAGGGGAACATTTGAGAATTTGCCCTCAGGAATATACCTGCTGCACATCAGAAATGGAAGACAAGCTGAGCCAGCAAAGCAAACTGGAATTTGAGAACTTGGTGGAGGAGATGAGTCATTTTGTGCGCACAACCTTTGTGTCCAGGCACAAGAAATTTGACGGTGAGTAGCAAACCATTTCACTTACGTTTAGAGTCAAAATGTACAACCATCGGCCTCTTTCCATGTTGTTGAGCGGTTCCATTTCAGATTATAGTTGAGAGATTTAAAATGCACATTCTCCTTCATGTTGTTGTTGTTGTTGTTGTTTTGAAGGTCCCGTGAACATACAAAGCTGGCATTTCAAAGAGAAGGCTAGGCTCCAGTCCTGCTTCCTGACATGCCAGTTTTGTGTTTGCACTGAGGTTCACTTCTATGCCGACTAACCTCGAAAAAATCTGGTCTCCCACCTGTAGCTTGAAGCGGTACAGTTGAGCAACAGATACACCAAGTGTGATGCCTGATTCATGTTCAATAGGTGCACCAAGTGAAATTTGCTTATCGTGTGCTATAGGTCCATCAACTTTATCATGCGCGATAGGCGAGAATGCTTGTCAGGTGCAAGAGGTGCCCTGTGAGATTGCTTATCGTAATGCTGCAGGTGCACCAAGTTTATGCCATGCAACAGGTGCACCAAATGAGATTGTTTACCGTGTGCTTTTTTGGAAGGTTCAAGCAACAAACCTGTTACATATCCTCTCGTATTCTTTATGTGGCCTTCCATGGTTTATCGTAAGAGACCACTTATTCAGAAGAAATGTTAATTGAATTCTCAAAGCAGTTACTAGCAATGCCTTGGCCAGAATCCATTGAACTATCTCATTCAGTTGTTGCCCGGATAGGACAAGAACTTTCTTTAAAGCTGGCATCCCTGATCTGCGATTATTGCTTTTTAATTACATTGCCGCGAAGGACTAGACTTCGGAGGGCCTGAAGACTTGTCTGCCGTTTAAAAGAGTGAAAGGAAGAGAGATTAGATCTCCTTCACTTGATGTCTGATGTCTCTTTCCCCTTAATTTAAAATAAATGTTTTACTTGCGCGGTTAAGTTTACTTTTGCAAAATAAACCTCCGACGTCCCTTGAAGCTTGGTTGTAGCTCAACTTCCAGCCCAGCCTGCTTTTCGCACTGTGTGCTACTGATGTCCCGTACAAAGTGAAATGTTCCTTATGTCTTCTTGCTGTTGAAAACCCAGATGGCTGCAATCCATGATGAGAATCCCCCCCCCTTACCGCCTCCCCCACCGAGGTGGTCTTGAGAACAGGCCCTCAGTGAATGAGTTGCACATGACATTTAAGGCAGAGCATGTATTATCACAGCAGGGGTGCTCCCAGCAATGGCCTCCCCATTGCAAGCCATTCCCCTTTGGCCTATAGCATTTATAAATATTCACCGTGAGACTCTCCGTATGCTGATTTTCCCATGCCTTTTGGGAGACCATGGAAAAGATGACCTGACATCGCTGCAAGGTCTGCAGTGTCTTTCCCCCTTCTTCTGTCGAAGGGGATGAGCTCACTCTGGGTGTTTTCATGCTCTCCTTCAGAGCATATGTTGAAATCATGTCGGAGGTGGACATCCTGTCGATCCGTGGAAGGATTAACTGTGCTCTCCAAATCGGTGTCGAAACTCTTTTTGGCGGTAATCTGTTAACATTAAGGTGTGTTATGAATTGGTGAGCAGTCTTTGAGAGGACTTGTCTGGAGAATAGCTAGCACACTGGAGCAAAGATGCCAAAGGCATGAACAGGGCACTTGAGAGCTCTTCCGTTGGTGGAATGGAGACCAAATAATCACTGAGGTTTGCCACTGAGAAGTTTCATGTGTGATTTACTCATATCTCTTTCATGATTTCCTAGTAATCTTTGGTATTATCTTCTGGGCATAGACCAGGGGTCACTGGGGGTGGGGGGGAGGTATTTGTGGGTTTCCTGCATTGTGCAGGGGGTTCGTCTAGATGGCCCTGGAGGTCCCGTCCAACTCTATGATTCTATGAATACTAGGGCAGTGTTGCTTCATTTTCTAAATTTGTCACATATATGTATTTCCCTCCATTTCAAAGCCCAAATCCTAAAGTTTACTATCATTAGTATGCAAGAGCGTGAAACCCTTCTTTGCTGTGCTGCAACAGCTTCACTGCAGTGGCTAAAGTGGTTAAGACGCTGAACTGCAGGCTGTGGAAGGTCAGTAGTTCAGCAGTTCAAGACCCGAGTGTGCCGCATGACGGAGTGAGCTCCCGTCTCTAGTTCCAGCTCCTGCCAACCTAGCAGTTCGAAAGCAAGAAATTGCAAGTAGATAAATAGGGACCACTTCGGTGGGTAGGTAACAGCGTTCCGTGCGCCTTGGTGTTTAGTCATGCCGGCCACATGACCACGGAAACGTCTTCGGACAGCGCTGGCTCTTCGGCTTTGAAACGGAGATGAGCACCGCAACCCTAGAGTCGGACTCGACTGGCTTTCGAGCAAGGGAACCTTTACCCTTTACCTAACAGCTTCACTGCCAAATAGGGGCTCCCGCATCGTTTCCCCTCTGCCTCGAGATCTGGGAAGAGGCATAAGGAATTGTCACCTTTCCGTTCCTACTGTCACCGCTCTAAGGGTTCACCAGTAGAGGCAAGACAGGTGGAGGTGAGGTGAAACTAGCCCTTGCAACCTAATCTGCTTCCCAAAACTTGGAGGCAGTTGCCATCTGGAAGGCCAAGAGAGCTTTGCCATTCATGTGCCGCCCCCAAAGAGCTAAGTGTAGGAATTTAGTTGTTTTTGGTTCAGTGATGGCCCTAGTCCCTTGTCCCCAGGGATGGAGCCTATTGTGGTAGAATTTTTGCCAATTTCATTGGGTTGGCCAATGGTTTGGGCATGCTGATCCAGCCTACTATGTATTCCAAACGCAGAATCTCCTTTGTGGTAGCTTTCACGGTAGCCTTCTTAGCAGGTATTTGAAGAAAAGGGGAAGCAGTAGGAAAGATGGGCAAGAGAAGCTATGTAGCTAAAGGAGTTACACCTGTCTAGGTAGAATTCTAGTTTGCTTCCCTTCTGGAAAAAATTGATTTTAGTGATAACGGACCTCTGGACAGAGCAACAATTTATTTAGGAGTTCCTCTCTTGGACCCACTAGTCTTCTTAACATCACAGGATAGGGGAGGTCTTCCTCCAGTCATTCCCACGGTTAGAAGGTGGAACCCTAGAGAGGGAAGCCATCAAAAAGCCAATCTTTCCACGCAAGGCGGGGCCATCCAGAGATCAAGTCGTCACAGGTGGATCCATGAAATCCAGCTGACTTCACTGGGGAAAGATACAGGCAGTGCAACACTCTGTGAGTCCCCTCTGCAAATCCTATCACTGCCGTTCTTTATACTGACGGCCTGCAGATGCAAAGAGCATTCAGCGAATCCGTGGATGTGTCCTCTGTGGAAGAGATGCTTGCTGCCCGCGTCTGTAGCTGGGGTGAAGATCTGTTCCTCAGTGGAGTGCTTGACATGCCTGGCTTGCACTTCTCTTTCCTCTGGCCTTTTTTCCATGCATTATGACCTGTGTCTTTCTCTGGTCTGCTTATGTGTAGAGTGGTCCTTCCCATATAGACTGAGTCATGCAACTGGTTTTCAAGAGCTCTCGTTGGTCATTTAGTTGCAACATGTTAACCCATCCATGGGCTGGATCCAGTCAGCTTTCCCCCTGGTGAAAAAGGGAGTAGGGCTTCTCTTAGATCGCACAGGAAGGGTGTGGTGGGGGGTCGCAGGACCTTCACGGATAAAAAACAGGTGGGATGGGTGCAGCAGTTAGGAAGGGAACTGGCCGAGACTGAGGGCCAAACTGGACATGACCGCCTCCTTTTTCCCAGCATGAGGTTGCCGCTGCCATTTTAAAGTCACTTAAAAATACTGCGAAAGCCGGATCCGGATTGGGACCGCAGCATGGTGGGCTGAGGAACTCTCCTCTCCCTTAGCAGGTGCCAAAACATCTACACCCCCTCAGTGCTGTTTCGGCACTTGAAAAGTTGCTATGGCCCTGATCAGGACCGGACCCTAGTGGCATTTTTAAATGACTTTTGAATGGTGGCAGCAGTGTCATCGTGGCAGCCACAAGGATGCTGTCACGACTAGTCTGGCCTTGAATGAAAAAGCTGGCTGGGTCCAACCCCATATTTTCCCAACAGTGACTGGTAGGTTAATTAATATGCTTTTAGCCTCTTTGGCTGCCGAACAGATCGACCGGATTGCAATCCGGCGTTCCGTAACAGTGACGTACCTTCCCTTGACGAAGAGCTGATTCGCAGGTTGAAAATTCAGCCGGGGGAGGTTTCTTTTTCTGCTGCTGTGTTCGCGCTGATTCCACCCTGGTGCATCAGTCTCCCTGGCTCTTCTGGCTCTGCTTTCCGCCACTGCTCCTCGCAGCCGCCTTTCCTTCTCCCCCGCATCATGCGGGTCAGGAGAGCAGGTGAAGGGCCGGAGGAACTGGGGGGACCAAATGCAGCAGCTTGCTGCATGCGCTCTTTGCTTTGGAGCTTTTAGGAGGAGAGGGATGAACTCGGTGTTGACAGCTGGCAATGCTCCGTGCACAGCGGCTCATGACCCGAGACCCGTTTAGCCTCGGAATCATATCGAATGCTTTCCAAATGCAAATCCCGTCAGTGTTTCTAGTAAGAAGCACTGAAGCAAACAAATGGATATTTTTTTTCCCCCTTCCCTCCCTGGAAACATTGGCAGGAGAGAAAATACATTACCGTTACCCTTGCAGCAGATAATGCTTCACATTTAACGCCGTGTCTGGACAGGGCAAAGTTAGCGGGCAGGCTGAAGGAGGGGCCCCTTCCAGGAATGGGCAGACAATCTCGTTTTTTAACGCCCAGTCCCCAAGAGGTATGCCTCGGAGCAGCTTAAAATATGTCGTCTTCCCACTGTTGCCGTAACGCTGTCATCTTATTATCACCAAATCCCCGGCACGGTGGCTCTGCTGAGCAGCTGTTTTGCAGCCAAGCCAATTTCTTTTTTAAGTATTGCTCCATCAGCAGCTGAAGCCAAGGGGTTTTGCCGTGAATGTTAATGAGCAGGCGGTATCTCTTCCGTGACATTTCGTAACTAATCCTCTGAATAACTATAGGCAAATGGCAACGAGATTTTGGATTTTTTTTAAAAGGGGGGGAAGAAAAACAATTAAAAGGATGCTGGTTACAGTCTTAAGCCATGATTGTAAGTAAGAAAGGCTCTGCCTTCTGTGGCAAAGGGACTCACTTTTCACTGGGGCCACACAAATGATGACGTTGCATTCAGGACTTGTTGTTAACGTCCTTGTGGGAAACAAGTGAGCCTATTTCCCGTGTGCTATAAAACCATTGTTAATGAAGTCCTAAACCAAACATCCCAGGCACTTATGGATCTCTTCCTTGGAGAATTCAGATGCTGCTGTAGGGAGGTAAGTTTCCTTCTCCTTTCTCAACAATTTGCTTAAGGAATAAGAAAAAAAAAAGACAGCACTCTCTCTTTGCAGAGTCGCTAGAATTCCTTTTTCTATTTATTTTTATTCCTACCCTACTTTTTTCTATAATGGGGACCAAATGGCTCACTGCTTCACACTCGCTGCCTCCAAATTATCCTTGCAACAACAACCCTATGAGGTAGGTTAGGCCAACAGAGAGCGATTGGCCTAAGGTCACCCAATGAGCTTACATGGCAGGGGAAGGGATCTGAACCTGGCTCTTCCATATGTTCTCTAACCACAAACTCCCCCCCCCCATTGTTCCCTTATAAAAGCTGTGCAGGCTCGAGGCACATCACATGACTTGGAGCTTGTAACAGAGTGCTCCCCCCTCCGTAATAATGAGACTTTCTACATACCTGATCAAGGAAACAGCAAAATGTTCCCGTGTGCCGGCACTTTTCGTAATGAAGTGTTACATTGGTACTGGGCTGACCCGTGTGGAAGCCCAGTCATGGGGGGCATGTATGTACCAGAACCAGCAAGTCCTTTGGACATTCACGGATGATGCAGAAATGTTCTATCATGCTGATGTTTATGATACGTGCCATGCAGATTTATGTGTATCTGTGCAGAAGTACTTTTTTTCATATGAGACAGCTAAAGCGGTCCCGTTCTCCTCCGTATGGGTGGGGATTTCTGGTGTGCACCTAGGTGTGAGCATAGAAGCCACCACCTAAAGCTGGGCTGGAAACCTACCTGGGGCAGAACAATTTGCCAGACGGACACAGGGCCCACTGGATTTCCATTCTTGAGACAGTATTTGAGGATGGCAACCTGGGGCTGGGCTTTTGCCGCACATGTTCATAAGTCTCCAGCTCAGCAATGGTAGGTATCATTGATCCTCCTCCTGCACTGAAGACCTCAGAGGAAGCAGTGTGAGACCTAATGTAGTCTGGACTCTGGAGACTAGTGTATACCTCTAAGCTGTGCACGTGAGTTCATTAACACAGGAAGCCTCGCTCAGCAGCAGTCTGGAGCCACGCAGGATCTCGCACTGTCCATGGCCCATTTTAAGATTACAGAAGGTATATTCTGCTCAGGATGTGCTCTGTTCACTAGGAAAAAAAATAGAGGGAACATTGACTGTGGTACTCTTATCCACTGAACCTGCACTCCTGCATCAATTTACCTACTGACTACTCTCTTGCATTGGGGCTGAGTGGAGATGGTACTGCTGTTGTTTTAATGCTGCTGCTTACTGGGTTTTTTTTAATAGCACTGCTATCATTTTTTGTATTACACTTGTGCCTTTTCCCCTTTTTAATTGTACATAGCTACAATTTTTTCCTGCAATAAATAAATGACTATACGCAGGTGCACAGAGGGAAAATGGGACTGACAGGCCATGAAACGCGAGAGTTAACGGCCTATGATGCATCCAAATATGTTCACCATGAAAGGGGTCACAAACTCCATTTTGTTTTTGCTGTATGAATTTAACGCACTTATGGTAACAGCTATGGGCCTGTGCTACTGCTGAAGAGCGGCAGAGTGGCGATATATCTTTGGAGCACAAAAGCCCACCGAATAATGCCGAGCCGAATAGACAGAAGTGGAAATGAGCCCGAGACCAAGCCAGTGTTCTTTCATGACCACAGTGCCATATTTTTTTCTGCTTGCCACACAGTAGTCTCCGTCAAGCATTTGATTCCATCTCAGTCTTGTCCTGTCACTGTGTCCATTTTCCCTCTTAACATAAGAACATAAGAACATAAGAGATGCCAATGTTGGATCAGGCCAAAGGCCCATCCAGTCCAACACTCTGTGTCACACAGTGGCCAGAAATACCAGGTGCCATCAGGAGGTCCAGCAGTGGGGCCAGGACATTAGAAGCCCTCCCACTGTTGACCCCCCCAAGCACCAAGAATACAGAGCATCACTTGCCCCAATGTATACCTTGTGGCTAATAGCCACTGATGGACCTCTGCTCCATATGCTTGTCTAATTCCCTTTTGAAGCCTTCCGATCTTCCTTCCGATGCCCTCAGCTTTCCTCTCCTTGTTCTCTATCCCAACATTCTGTGTCCCTTCTGCCACTTAAACTACATTCTACGACCACCAAGGAATAGGTATTACACTGGGATAATGAACAAGCTGCTTTTCATTGGAAACACTGCTTCAGAGAAGAGAAGAAACTTCTGCCTGCAGTGCTTGATCCATGAGGACTCCTTCGGAGCTTCAAATTATCATTTGCTAGGGTATCATTTGCAGGGGGGGGGGGTAGGCGTGCATTTATGACCAGAGCCACAGTGATAAATTAATCCTGCATGAACATTTCTCCCAGAGAGATTTACTGTCTACCTTTGATGAAAAGACATTCAGAAGAGAGGCAACAGGATGCTGCTTTGGAAGAGAGTGACTAACGCCAGATGATGCCAATTCTTACACCATTTGTGCACCTCTGTGCTTCTGTGACCCATCAAGCCTCAGGCTTCTGCCAGCCTTGGACTGGGTTGTTATACATCAGAAGCCGAATAAGCCACCTGTTTTGGTTATTCACCTGGAACATACAATATTTATATGCCGCCTTTTCAGACACCTGCTCAAGGTGCCTCACAAATAATGACAAAATCATTATCACTTGCATGTTTTTTCGTAGACTAGGCCTCAGACTTCTGTACCTGGGTGAAGGTTCCCTCCTGGGATCCTCCTTGGCCGGGACCTTCTACCTGTTGGAATATGCAAGGTTCATTGTGCATAGATAAAGAAAATGACAAGAACATCCTACAGGGGGCAGCAGACAGAACAGCTAATTAGCATAGTGGGATTAGGGACTGCCTGCTATTTTCAAATAGTATCCTTCCTGTCTCCTTATTGACTCAATTGGTTTTTCCCCCTGCTCCTGCTGAGATCTTTGTTACTGACTCTCTTCTAGCTAGATCCTCTGACTTCCCATCCAGCCTAGGGTCCCTGAGCGACGACAGGTGCAGGGAAGGAACTGGGTATTCCTTTAATTCAATTAGCCAGTGCCCCCTAAGAAATTTAAATGCCCCCCTGACTTTAAAAAAACCTGACTACAGGCTTGATGGACAGCCAAATCGGAGCCTGAAGGGAGCTAGAGCACCATTCCAAAAGTGGCCACTCCGAGAACTGCAGCCTATCCCAATCCATTACAGGCAGGTAAACAAGAGAGCCAATCAGGGTGGGGCTGGGACTATATAAACTCTGCCTCTGACTTGGCTGCCTCTGACTTGGCTGCTCAGTTGTGGCACCTTTTTCCGTGTGAAAGGACCTAACTCTACACTGCTTGTTTATCAGACCTTCATCTTCTGCCTCTAATCCACTGACTGCTTATGGGATGTGGGGTCTTGTTGGCCCGTGGCCACACTTCTTACCTCTGGCCTAGCCATTTCAGTTTCCTGCCCAGGAAAGATAGTCTAATTGGACTCAGTTCCAGCAGCCCCTGACTGTGCTGGTCACACACAACTCCTTCCCACTGTATATTAATAGCCACATTAAGCCATATGTACACACATGATCTTGTACAGGAACAGTCAGTGAGTTGCTAACAGTTACATTTGGAAACAAATTGTTTTCTATTTTATTTTTTAAAAAATACACACCTGTTTTCTAATTTTGCAAATCACTAAACAGAATATGAACAGGTCAAGGAGTCTAAATTCACAAAATACTCTCATCACAGCAATACTTCTTTAATTCCCACTTATCACAAGAATCATTGAATGATACAGCCTATTCTGCATGGATCTTTTGTCCATATGATTACAGGCATAGATGTGGGTCACACACCTTCAGGCTTCTAATGGATAAAGCAAAAGTGTTGCAGAAATGAGCTTCAGAGAATTATGAGAAGGGAGGAGGAGGAGGAGGAGATTGGTTTTATACCCTACCCTTCACTACCTGAAGGAGTCTCAGAGCGGTTTACAATCTCCTTCCCTTCCCCTCACCACAACAGACACCCTGTTAGGTAGGTGGGGCTGAGAGAGCTCAAAGAGAACTGCTCTGGAGAGAACAGCTCTGAGAGAACTTGTGACTGACCCAAGGTCACACCAGCAGCTGCACATGGAGAAGTGGGGAATCAAACCCGGCTGAGTCCATGCTTCTAGCCACTACACCAAAGACAGAAACAAAAGGCTTTGTTGAACTGGAAACACTGTGGCGCTCCAATCAATCTGCTAAAGGTTCATAAACAGCATGTGTGTAAGTGACTTCCCAATTTGCCTTCAGTCTAAAGATCCACATTATGATGCATTCTGTTCTAAAAAGTTTGGCAGAGCGAGGCATGGGTTATTCTGCTCTGCCAAATCTCTGGAATGGATTTTGGAATCAAAAACGGAGTCCTCAGTCTAGTCCCGGCATGCACACGGAGGCCTAGCAAGATCTAGGGATGTCTCCAATAGTGTTTCCTCTAAGCTGTGCGGGTCAGCGGATGCTCACTGTCACAGGAAGCCCCGCTCAGCAGCAGTCTAGAGCCGCCCAGGGCCTCGCACCGCCCATTGCCCATTTTAAGGTAACAGCAGCTATATTCTGCTCAGGATGTGAACGGCTCTGCTCAGTAAGGGGTGAAATTAGAAGGAACGTTGAAGATGAGGAGCATGGGGAAGATGAGGAGCATACTAGGCACACCCTCAGGGCTAGGGGAGCCCTTTCCAAATATTATTTCTGTTCTTTTCTTTTTTGGGGAAAAAAAAATAGTTCATAGCCTTTTTAAAAACAAACAAACAAAAATCCTACAAAACCATAAGCATTTACGTTTTACCATATGGGACACGTTCCCAATTCACCAATTCATGTAAAATCACAACACCAAAGAAATACATCCCAACCAGTGTTCCCTCTAAGCTGAGTTAGTGTGAGCTAGCTCATCGTTTTTTAGCCTCCTGCTCACACATTTTTGTCTTAGCTCAGGAAGGATGGCTCCAGAGCAAACTAATTTATGCAGTAGCCAAATTGCTTGCTCACAACTTTAATGCCAGTAGCTCACAAAGGAGAATTTTTGCTCACAGGACTCCACAGCTTAGAGGGAACATTGATCCCAACCATAACATTATAAACCTATAGGACCAAAAAACTTTGTCTTTATCCAAAATAATATAAACAACGACGTGATCAGAATGTCCTTTTTACTGCTCTCCTCTGGCTTAAATGAATCCCAACATAGCTGCCTTGTCTTAATAAAAATAAATTTCTTGTGCATTCCTTTTTCCATCCCAAATCTATTTAATTGCCATGATCTTCTTCGGAATGAGACAGGCTTTGCACAATCAGACTGTTGGCCTAGAAAGTGTGTCTTACCCCCCCCCGCCCCCCGTTTTGTGCCCAAATATTTGGGCTGCTACCAAAAAATTCTTTAACCAAGTTTCTAATTCCTGATTTCAGCTGTCTAGGGAGAAGCCACCAAGGGTGATTTTCGGGTCAGAAGGTAGTTTTTCCTCCCTAAGGTCCTCTAATATTATGTCTGCCAATATTCTTTTGCTATGGAATGTTGCCATCATATACATATACACCTGGTTTCTGGCCACTGTGTGATGCAGAGTGTTTGAATAGATGGGCCATTGGTTTGATCCAACATGGCTTCTCTTATGTTCTTAGAAAAATGAGCCTATTGTACACCCCCAACATCTTTTAGATCCCCCCACACACAATTTTGCAACTCTACCCAACAAACATTAAATACCTTCTGTACATTATTTTAGCTATATTTTCGCTCATAGTTATGCTCTAGGAACATTTCATAGTGTCCTAATGCAAATTATGCCCCTCCTCCCTTGAGCTATTAGTCAATAAATCTTTCTCCCCATCTGGCCTTAAAGACCAGGGGATTCACATCCGCTTTTATTAGTACCCTATAAGTAGTAGACAGCCATTTCAATTTTTTTCTGGTTGGTTAAGAATCATTTCAAAGCCTTTAGAGAGCAGAACGCATCTATTTGTGACTGTTTAGTATTTATGAAGCTCCTAATCTGAAGATACTGAAGACAGGGCTGGTGGAGCACTTCTGAATGTGAACGTGGATAACCCAGGCTAGTCTGATCTCGTCAGATCTTGGAAGCTAAGCAGGGTCGGCCCTGGTCAGTATTTGGATGGGAGACCTCCAAGGAATATCAGGGTTGCTATGCAAAGGCAGGCAATGGCAAACCAGCTCTGAACGTCTCTTGCCTTGAAAACCCTACGGAGTCACCATAAGTCAGCTGTGACTTGATGGCACTTTCCACCACCATCTGCCCCCAACACAGAGTCTACCTTGATGGTGCAGGTACTTCCACTAGGGGAGCCCTGTAAGGTTTTATCTTGTCTCCCTTACTATTTAACACCTCATATAAACTGTTGGTAGCAGCAGGACTTTTTTGGTAGAAAAAGCCCAGCAGGAACTCATTAGTATAATAGGCCACACCCAACAGGAGAAACTCATTAGCATGTTAAGCCATGCCCTGACATCACAGTTCATTAGCATATTAGACCACACCCCCATGTTACCACACTCACCTTTTGCTTCTTATTCTGTTTACTCTGTTTGTTGTCAAAACCGAGGGCTTTTTTTATAGCCGGAACTTTTTTGCATGTTAGGCCACACACCCCTAATGTAGCCAATCCTAATGAGTTTCTGCTGTTAGGTGTGGCCTATTATGCTAATGAATTCCTGCTGTGGGTGTGGCCAAAGCCAGTTGGAACTCCGTTCCTGTGCATGCCTGCCCAAAAATAGCCCTGGGTAGCAGTTATCTAGAGCAGGGGTCCCCGACTTGATGCCTGT
This sequence comes from Gekko japonicus, assembly GCF_001447785.1. Lineage (NCBI taxonomy): Eukaryota > Metazoa > Chordata > Lepidosauria > Squamata > Gekkonidae > Gekko > Gekko japonicus. The sequence continues at coordinate 895,795 of NW_015170899.1, read as the reverse complement.
GGATACCATGACACCTGCCTAAACCTTTCCTGGAGCCACCCAAGTGTGTTTAGAAAGTGGCCGGGCCAGGTGGTGCTTTTGCCCAGCAAGGCTTCTGATTGGCCAATGGGAATTTGATTGACAGTGTAGAATTTTGGAAACATAGCTTTGGCAGCAGCTGCCCCCGGAGCAAAACTATTTTCAGTAAGTGGCTGGATGCAAGCTGCACCAGCCATTTTGTGGCTGTTTCTGTCTCCTGCAGCAGCCGTTCTGTGGCAGCCATTTTGTGACTGCGCCCACCACGCTGGGTCAGAATTTTATTCATTTATTTATTTTTGGATTTATATCCCGCCCTCCCTGCCGACGGGCTCAGGGCGGCTCACATGTATCGGCACCATATGCCAAGTCATAATAAAACATGTAAAAACAGTTAAAACAATCGTACAGTAACAAATAACAATTAAGGCGCTCATTATGATGGTCGTTCTTACAAAAAGTTTTAAAGGCATACTCTCAGACATAATACATGCCTGCAGCCTCAAAAACGTTGGGGACCCCTGATCTAGAGACCTGGAGAAAATTGTTGCCAATATGCAGATTACTTTCATCTCCACTTCTCCTTTTCAGCTGATTCAGGACTGCAGTGGATGTTCTAAATAGGTTTTCCAGGCATCAATGAACAGGATGAAGGCCAATAAACTGATACTCAATCAAGCCTGTAGCAAGGATATATATTTTTTGGAAGGCTTTAAAATTTTTAAGAGGGCTTGGGTCTAACATCCTTCAGCCGTCCCCTGCCCAAGTGAGCTGGCCAGGAGGAGGAGGAGGGACCCCTCCCTTCGGACATTTCCCAGTCTCACCGGCTACTCACCTGAAAGGTGTTTGAGGTGCAGACAGCCTTAGAAACTGCCTTGCTATTTGCAAAACATGTCTGCCCGGGCCTCTTGGAGGGGAGCGGGAGCTCCCGCAATGTGCTAGCACTTTCCCACAGGCTCTTTTTGTCCGGTGAGGCCTGGCCTCTGCAAAGCACACTTTGGGCATGGCTCTTGGGGCAGAAGTTTCTGCCTCTGGCTTCCAAGCCCGACTGCAGATGGAGGCAGAAGAGCTGAGGCGGCAGGGCCCTGCTATAGGCATGCAATTTGCCACGGGAGCATGCATATTATTTTTAAAAACATGTTTTAAAAAGGCAAAAAAGGGTTTTTTTCAAGGGGGAAATTTTGTGGGGTTGTCGCTTTAAGAAAGGAGGCAGAGCCCTGAGTAGCCCCACCATAGGTACAAGCCAGTACTCAATCCAGATAAGAATGAGATGAGATTATTCGATAGTGCCGGCAATAAGGGACTGAGCAGTCAGCCTGTCCTAATGGGGGCTGCATGGCCCCCATGTAAGTGGGTGTTTGAGCAGTGCGTGGCTGTGTGGCTCAGTGGCAGAGCACCTGCTGTGTGTGGAGAATGTCCCGGGTTTGATCCCTGACCTCTCTCATGTAAAACAATGAGGTCGTATGTGATGGGAATGACATCCCAAGATTCAGTGAGTACAGACAGTAAAGCAGCTCCTTCCTGGAAAGGCAAGACTTGGCCATGATTACCTATCCCCTCTGATCTCAACCTGAGTGAACTACCACAATGTATTTCATATGGGGCTACATTTGAAGATGGTTAGGAAGCATCAATTGGTTGTGACATCAGCAACAAACAGGGGTCATTTCGTAGAAAAAGAGCTAGGGGAACTCATTAGCATAACTCATTAGCATATGCCACACCCCCTGACATCAGGGGCCCGGCGGTGGACCTGCAAGGCCAGCGGGAGTGCGAGGAAGCCCCGCCAAGGCCCTCCCTGGCCCCAGGCAGGCAGGGGTGGGGAGAGGCGGGGAGGAAGCAACTTACCCTCCCTCTTCTCCTGCCTCCTCCTGGCTGAATGAGGGCTGGAAGCGGGGCGGCCGGAAGCAGGGGGAGGGGCTTCGTCATGTGCCCCGCCCCCTGCACCTCACCCTGGGGAACTGCGTTCCCCCACGTTCCCCCCCAAAATGACCTCTGGCAACAAAGCTTCTGTCTGAAATACACCGCTGCGGACAAATCCTGACACTTCTCAAAGAATTCCACTGGCTTCCGTTTTGCTTCTGGGTACAATTAAAAGGGCTTGTTCTAATATTTAAAGCCCCAGTTCAGGGACCAGGATATCTTAAGGACCTTGGGTTGACAGCTTAGATTGTCATGCCGGCGGGGGAGGGACTTTCCGGGAGTGGGGAGGAGCGTCGCAAAATGCATATGTAAACAGGAAGTGATGTTGGCACATCAGGGGCATCGGGGGTGACACTCTGGTTTCTGGGCAGAACTTAAAATTATAGAGTTTTGCCCCCAAAACAGAGTGTCAACGTCCCCAACATGCCTACATCACGTCTGGTTATTGTAGGTATGTCACAATGATTTCCAGGCTCCTGCTGGTAAGAGGAGATGATTGGGAAGGGGGGAGCACCCAAAAGTGGCAACCCTATCAGGACCCCATGCTATGTCTTCTTGTCATCTTCAGTGAAGTCCTTGTTCTCGGATACCACACTTCTGAAGTGAGGTGGGGGGCTACCAGAGAGGATCTTTCTAGCTGTGCATCTTCTGTTGGCAAAATGCACTAGGGCTAATAGTGTACAAATGTAGTTATTGCCGGGCAGTGACCTGAATTCTGGCAAGTTCCCCCCTCCCCCCCCATGAAAGGACAAATCTGAAAACAGAGCTAGGCTATCAAGAAGCGATGGACTACACATCTGAAACTGGCTAACCTTTCTAATTGGATTGAAATGTTATTTGTTCAGTGGGGTAGAACAGAAGGATGACTACTGTGCTCTCTTGATAGCTTCAACATCCGGTCTGTTCCAGCATTTCCCCCCCTAATTGGAGAGAATGGCAATCCCCCTCAATTAAAGTCCCCATTAATGTCCTGCTGGCAAATTGATGGTCACCCATCCTAAGGGGCAGAAAGGTCAGCGTCCACAGCACATGACCTGGTTGCTATGAATAACCTATTTCTGCATCCACCAGGAAAACATTCCTTGGGCATAAAATAGCAGATTGTTGAAAGACAGAATTTTAGACAGGACAATCCGCTTATTGATGCAGGAATCTGGTAGCTTGTAGCTGTCTGGTCTAGGATATTTCGATCCTGGCCTTTTTGCTGACTGTCTAGTGATGAGAAACACACCACAGAGAACTTAGATTTCATTGGCAAATTTATTATTTCTAATTATTTCAAGTTATTTTCTCAGGGTTTCTTTGATCCTTTGTTCCTTTTTGTTTCTCTGTCCCCTAAATGTGATAGATAGATAGATAGATAGATAGATAGATAGATAGATAGATAGATAGATAGATAGATAGATTCTGACCCAGGAATTCACAACACATAAACTATTTTACTATTACAGGGAAGTGGTCAAGGCAGACAGCTAAGGAGGTTTCAGTTTTAAACTTGGCAGGTGAAAAGGCAACAGGAATGAGGGAAACTGTGTATAACTACATGCAATAGATAGTTTGTCACACAAAAAATGTAACTGTTGTGTTCTTCTTATGTTTGTAACTACTGAGAGAGATCACTAGGTTATCACCTCCATCAATCAACGTCCCCAGGCTGGTGAAATGCATCTGTTGGGTTACCAGCTCCAGGTTGGGAAATACTTGGACATTTGGGAGGTGGAGCTTCAGGAGGGTGGGGTTTGGAGAGGAGAGGGGCATCAATTGGGGAAATTGCCATAGGGTCCACCTTCCAAAGTGGCCATTTTCTGCAGGTGAATGATCTCTGTCGCCTGGAAACTAGTTGTAATCCCAGGAGATCTCCAGCCACCATCTGGAGGCTGGCATCCTAAACATCTGTGGTTTGCTATCCATCATATAACCTATTTCTGCATTTGTTGTTCAGTCGCACAGTCGAGTCCGACTCTTCGCGACCCCATGGACAATCTCCCGCCAGGCTCTCCTGTCTTCCGCCGTCCTCCGAAGTTGGCTCAATTTCATGTTCGTTGCATCGCTGACACTGTCTAACCATCTCATCCTTTGCCGTCCCCGTCTTCTTTGACCTTCAATCTTTCCCAGCATCAGGGTCTTTTCCAGTGAGTGCTCCCTTCTCATTTGGTGGCCAAAGTATTTGAGCTTCAGTTTCATTATCTGGCCTTCCAGGGAACAGTCAGGGTTGATTTCTTTGAGGATTGACTGATTTGTTCTTCTTGCAGTCCAAGGGACTCTCAAGAGTCTTCTCCAGCACCATAGTTCAAAAGAATCTATTCTTCGGCGCTCGGCCTTCCTTATAGTCCAACTCTCACAGCCATACATGACTACTGGGAATACCATTGCTTTGACCATGCGGACTTTTGTTGGCAGGGTGATGTCTCTACTTTTTATCATGCTGTTTAGGTTCGCCATCGCTTTCCTCCCAAGGAGCAGGCGTCTTTTAATTTCATGGCTGCAGTCACAGTCTGCGGTGATCTGGGATCCCAGGAACGTGAAGTCTGTCACTACTTCCACGACTTCCCCTTCTATTTGCCAAGGAGTGATGGGGCCGGATGCCATGATCTTAGTTTTTTTGATGTTGAGCTTCAAGCCCACTTTTGCGCTCTCCTCTTTTACTCTGAGCAAGAGGCTCTTTAGATCCTTTTCACTTTCAGCCATTAGAGTGGTATCATCTGCATATCTGAGGTTGTTGATCTTTTCCCCAGCAATCTTAATTCCCGCTTGTGATTCATCCAGGCCAGCATTTCGCATGATGTACTCTGCATATATATTAAATAAGCAAGGTGACAGTATACATCCTTGTCGTACTCCTTTTCCTATGCTGAACCAATCAGTTGTTCCGTATCCGGTTCTAACTGTCGCTTCTTGGCCCTTATACAGGTTTCTCAAGAGACATGTGAGGTGGTCTGGTACTCCCATCTCTTTAAGGACCTGCCATAGTTTGTTGTGATCCACACAGTCAAAAGCTTTAGCATAGTCAATGAAGCAGAAGTAGATATTTTTCTGGTACTCTCTTGCTTTCTCCATAATCCAGCGAATGTTGGCAATTTGATCTCTAGTTCCTCTACCTCTTCGAAACCCAGCTTGTACTTCTGGTAGTTCTCTATCCACGTACTGTTGAAGCCTAGCTTGTAGGATCTTGAGCATGACCTTGCTAGCGTGTGATATGAGTGCAATTGTGCGATAGTTTGAACATTCCTTGGCATTGCCCTTCTTTGGGATTGGAATGTATACTGATCTTTTCCAATCCTGTGGCCACTGTTGCGTTTTCCAAATTTGCTGGCAAATGGAGTGCAGAACTTTAACAGCATCATCTTCTAAGACTTTGAATAGCTCAGCTGGAATACCATCACCTCCACTAGCTTTGTTGTTAGTAATGCTTTCTAAGGCCCATTTAACTTCACATTCCAGGATGTCTGGCTCAAGGTCAGTGATTATACCGTCGTGTTTGTCAAGGACATTGAGGTCTTTCTTGTATAGTTCTTCTGTGTATTCTTGCCATCTTTTCCTAATCTCTTCTGCTTCTGTTAGGTCCCTACCGTTTTTGTCCTTTATCATGGCCAGCTTTGCATGGAACGCTCCCTTGATTTCTCCAACTTTCTTGAAGAGATCTCTAGTCCTTCCCATTCTATTGTTTTCTTCTATTACTTTGCACTGTTCATTCAGGAAGGCCTCCTTATCTCTCCTTGCTGTTCTCTGGAAATCTGCGTTCAGTTGGGTAAATCTTTCCTTTTCGCCTTTGCCTTTCGCTTTCCTTCTTTCCTCTGCTATTTGTAAAGCCTCATCAGAAAGCCATTTTGCTTTCTTGCATTTCTTTTTCTTTGGTATGGTGGTGATTGCTGCCTCCTGTACGATGTCACGAACCTCTGTCCATAGTTCTTCAGGCACTCTATCTATCAAATCCAGACCCTTGAATCTATTCTTCACCTCTACTGTATATTCATCAGGGATGTGATCTAGGTCAAACCTGAATGGCCTCATGGTTTTCCCGATTTTCTTCAGTTTAAGTCTGAATTTTGCAATGAGTAGCTCATGATCTGAACCACAGTCAGCTCCAGGTCTTGTTTTTACTGACTGGATAGAGCTTCTCCATCTTTGACTGCAAATTATATAGTCAATCTGATTTCGGTGTTGCCCATCTGGTGATGTCCATGTGTAGAGTCGCCTCTTAGGTTGTTGGAAAAGGGTGTTCGCTATGACCAGTGTGTTCTCTTGACAAAACTCTGTTAACCTTTGCCCTGCTTCATTTTGCTTTCCAAGGCCAAACTTGTCTGTTATTCCAGTTACCTTTTCACTTCCTACTTTAGCATTCCAGTCCCCTATGATGATGAGGACATCATTTTTTGGTGTTAGTTCTAGGAGGTGTTGTAGGTCTTCATAGAACCGGTCTACTTCAGCCTCTTCTGCATCAGTGGTTGGGGCATACACTTGAATTACTGTGATGTTGAATGGTTTGCCTTGGAATCGGACAGAAATCATTCTGTCATTTTTGAGATTGTATCCCAGTACTGCCTTTTGCACTCTCTTGTTGACTATAAAGGCCACACCATTTTTTCTACGAGATTCCTGGCCACAGTAGTAGATATAATGGTCTTCTGAGTTAAATTCGCCCATTCCTGTCCACTTTAGTTCACTGATTCCTAGGATATCGATGTTCAGTCTTGCCATCTCATTTTTGACCACGTCAAGCTTACCTTGATTCATAGATCTTACATTCCAGGTTCCTATGTAGTATTGTTCTTTGCAGCATTGGACTTTCCTTTCACCATCAGACACATCCACAACTGAGGGTCCTTTCGGCTTTGGCCCAGCCGCTTCACTCTTTCTGGGGTTACTTGTACTTGCCCTCTGCTCTTCCTCAGTAGCATATTGGACACCTTCCGACCTGAGGGGCTCATCTTCCGGCGTCATATCTTTTAGCCTTTTGATACTGTCCATGGGGTTTTCTTGGCAAAAATACTGGAGTGGGTTGCCATTTCCTTCTCCAGGTGGATCACGCTTGGTCTGAGTTCTCTGCTGTGGCCTGTCCGTCTTGGGTGGCCCTTCACGGCATAGCCCACAGCTTCATTGAACTGCGCAAGCCCCCTCGCCACGACAAGGCAGTGATCCATGAGGGGGATTTCTGCATACACCAGGAAAAACATTCATTAGGCATAAAATAGCAGATTGTTGAAAGACAAAATTTCAGAAAGGACAATCTGTTTATTCATTGATATAAGAATCAGGTTGCTTGCAGCTGCCTGGTCTAGTGTATTTCAACCTTTGCATTTTTGGTGAAGGACTAGTGATGAGAAACATACCAACGAGAACTTACATTTCATTGGCAAAAACATGCTTTCTAATTATTTCAGGCTATTTCCTTAGGGTTTCTCTGATCCAAATCATAAAATATAATTTGTTAGGAGTCTCAGTCTGCTATAACTAGGGAAGGTCTTTTCTGAATACACTCCGAGATCAACATCTTTGATTTCTGGTTATATGACCTTTGAGAAGTGTGACATTCTACATAATGGCACCATATCTGCAGAAAGTTCTCCCTGTAGAATTCCAGTTTTAGTAATGGTTCCTTTGATATGATTTGGGTGCTCTTGTTGTTGTTTTTTACTACATACTTAAGTTTGAAATATGTGCTTGAATAGTACAATTGTGAAGAAAAATATTTAAAAGTTGTAGCATCATATTTTTGTTTATTCATATCATATACAGAGATATATGATATGAATATATCTATATCTATCTATCTATCTATCTATAATATTATATAATATAATGTATAAGTCGATAAAACATATTGTTTGTAGGGGGCTTCTAAGTTCTGTGGACACCTAGTCTTACTTTTTTCCGATTCATTGCAACCCTTAAATGTGACCTTTTGAAATCCTAGTGCAGCAGATATCACATTGGGTTGTATCCGACCATCTTACCCACTGGTGAAAAGAGGGGGAGGGGACTTCTTTGAATACCCACAAGGCTATGCTGGAAAATGAGAGACCTGCATGGATAAGAGTTATGTGGGACCAAGACTGTAGTAAGAAAGGGAATTGAGGAATAATGAGTGATAAAGCTGGCTGGATCCAACCCTCTGTTGGATTATGCCTATGGTATAATTACTATCATTTTAAATTGGTTCAGTGCAGCTGCTAGTATATTCCAGTGTGGTATATTTCAGTGGGCAGGGAGGACCCCAAACCTCAGTTCCGGTGCTGAGGCCTTCACCTTCCCTTCTGTGAACTAAACCTGTGAACTAAACCTGGACCAAGGTAATATAAGAACGGTAATATAGGAAAGCTCTGTCCTGCCGAGGGCAAAGGACAAAGGTGGAGTTTTGAGAGATGGGAAGGATCATACTGGCTGATGTTTGGGTCATACTGCCTGATACTGGCTTTGATCATACTGGCTGCGGAGAGTTGACCGTGTTTGACAAGGACCTGAGGAACATATAAGGCAACATTTTGCCCAGAAACCAACTTTTGGAGGTAGGGTTGCCAAGTCCAGCTCAGACTTGGGCTGGTGCTAAAATCCATGCCAACAGTTCAACATTTAAGAGCAGAATGGGAAAACCGAAGACACAAGTTGGTTTCCCTGTATTGTGTCTCTGAGCCCATTTTAATAAATATGGGTTCCGTTCAAAGAATAGGGACATAGTAAAAAAGACACGTTTCTAGAAAGCACTGGTTGCCAGACTGTGCCCTTCAAATGCAGGTTGTTTAAGACTCTTCTGAAACTGAATGATATCGGGGCCATACATTGCCTTTCCCTGCTCTTGAATATTGATGACTTCCATAATTTTTCACCTTGGCTTGTCTTTTCTTGGGCGAGAAGCACATTCTTTATACCTTCCTCCAGTCTTTAATCACTCTCATTTTCTCTTGCTTTGCTTCCCCCTCCTATTGCCATATCTGGAATCGCTGTCACTTCCTGTTGTCATTTTGTTTTGTTTTTTAAATCTTCCTCCACTTAATTAATGTGCTCTTTTATTCCTTTGTGTGGATGGATAATATAGAGCATCTGTCATTCACCAGGCGCAAGTTCTTTGGGGGGCAAGATTTTCACACAGAGACTGAAAGTGCTGATCAGCTGTTATAACTTCTGATCTCCCCTTTTTGGCTGATCTTTCGCAACAAGCTGCCGTAGATCACTGTACCTCCCCAGTTTATCACCAATTAATGTAGACAAGTTGTTAGGAAGAGCTAGCACTATTATCGCCTATCAGTATTTCAATTTGCAGGGTCCTTTCAGATCGCCGTAAAAATCTGCTATGATTTGTTGTCAGGGTTGTTAAATTAACTGCGTGTTACTTTTTATACCTTTGGTTATACAACTCAAGCTGGCTCCTCCATTCTCAGTGTTAAACATGCCATCCCTGCTAGATAATGGAATGTGTGGCCTCCCCCCCCCCCCAAACTTGTTATTGATAAACTTTGTTAGTTAAAAATCTGGTGCATTTGCAAAGGCTTGTACCCTGCTCGGCTCAGCTGTGTTTCAAGCCTTCCTGTGCTCTCTGGCCCAATGGAAGGGGCTCTGATAGGACACAAGTCACAGGGTTGCCATTCCCCAGTTGTGGGCGGGGGATCTCCGGGTTTTGTGGGCTCTTGCTTGCTGCTGGCCAGTGGGAGGAAATCCCCCCCCCCAACAGCAATGTTGCTGGAAATAAACACAACCGCTTACATCACCCGGAAGTGGCATAGGCATATCGGTGACATGGGGGTGCACTCTGGTTTTGGGGCAAAACTCTATGGTTTGAAGCTAATTTTACCATAGAGTTTTGCCCACAACCCAGAACGTTGCCCCCAGCATGCCCACACCACTTCCGGGTGACGTAGGCACATCACATGACGTCACTTCCCACTCCCGGAATGTCCCCCCCATCCACCTGCTGGTGTTTCCAATGGACCTGGCAACCCTGAAAAGACAACATTCCTGGTCTCCTAATCATGGTTGAAATATTGGGAGCATCCCACATATTCATGGGCTCCTGGTTGAACACTGTATATGAAATATTGAGATGAACAGAAAGAAGTTATGAATTCAGAATGGGAGAGAGAGAGAGAGAGAGAGATACTGATGCTCAATAAGCTAAGAGACTAATGCTCCTCACATTTTAGTAAATAAATAATGTAATTACACCTGTCTTGGAACCAGATTTTTAAATGTCAGAACAAGCATTAAAAAAAAAATGGTACGGATGTCCTTTTGCTTCTGAGAACAAAGCAGCTACAGTCAAGGTAATTGGACTTCTTTTGCATGGAGCTCTTCCTTCCAGCAAACTGCACCTTCTCAGAAGGGCTATAAGCTGTGCTGGTTAATATCCGTGCAGGCATAACATTGCACTGTGGTTACTTTTAATAAGGAAAACAGGAAGCATTTCATGCACAAGAGGGGAAGGGAAAAAGGAGGTGGAGGCATCAGAGGTCATTTCGGGGGGGAACGCGGGGGAACGCAGTTCCCCCGGGTGAGGTGCAGGGGGCGGGGCACATGACGAAGCCCCGCCCCCTGCTTCCGGCCACCCCGCTTCCGGCCCTCATTCAGCCAGGAGGAGGCAGGAGAAGAGGGAGGGTAAGTTGCTTCCTCCCTGCCTCTCCCCACCCCTGCCTGCCTGGGGCCAGGGAGGGCCTTCGCGGGGCTTCCTTGCACTCCCGCAGGCCGGGACCGTTGGGGGCGGGGTGTGTGGCCTTATGACACACTTCCAGTGATGTCAGGGGGTGTGGCCTTATGACACACTTCCGGTGATGTCAGGGGGTGTGGCATATGCTAATGGGTTATGCTAATGAGTTCCCCTAGCTCTTTTTCTACGAAATGACCCCTGGGAGGCATTGGGAAGTAGCAAGGAGCACAGGAGCCGACCTATATCGGCTTCAGCCTGCCGTTCCTCCAAGGAGCTGGAGGTGGCTCTCTTCTTCATTTTAGTCTCCAAACAGCCCTGGGAGGGACTGACCTGAAGTCATAGAGAATGGGGATTTGAATTTAGTTCTTCCTGATGCACATCCACTCTCTCTTATGCTGATAGAAGTGGACCAAAGTTAGGTGATGAGGACCATTATGTTGGCATCGAACTACGTATATAACAAATGATGCACCAAGCCAAGCCCTAAGAGTATGCTGGCTTTCCCTCTGTTAAATATGTTCCTCTTATAGCAGGAGCGAATCAGTGGTTCCTACAACATACATTAACAGAATTGGGTGGCCTCATTTATGTTCGAGTTCCTTGCCAGAAAACACAAGAAGGATTATGGGGTGGCTGAAATACTTCTCTGTGCTTGTAACTAGATAAATAGATCAAAGCCCCAGTGTTTTGACCTTATGGCAAAGGATCAAGCATGGTTGGTCTTGAAGCTTCCTGGTTCGACTGCTTTAGTTCTGAGCTATCTGACATCTTCAGTTTCCGCGTCGAGTAGACTGATGGGATTCGGTGTGTCGTCTCAGAGGTTTTCTCTCTGAAATATTTGTGGACAGAATACCGAAATAAATAGTCCCATGTCCTTTACAAAGCTATTGCTGGCAGATAGCTTATTACTTGGAATGATTGATTTATACTTTGCCCTTTTCTATTCACTGTGTAATCTGTTTGTTTTATGCCTCTGGAACATGGTGCTGTTTATCTCAGAATGGTAGCAGTGTCCATTTCCTAGCTGTTGAAACAACATGTCTTAAACATCCCAGTAATGAGACCCACTTAGATCTTCCTGGCTTGCAATTAACACCATGAGCCTTTCTGCATAAAACACTATTAGACCACAACACTGCGGGGACACACAGATTTATAAATAATGTTAGAATGGAAAGCGCACATTTTCAGAGCATAAAATGTTAATGGATGTTGAATGTATGGATGTGAATATATTGAAATGCAGACCTGGTCATTTTGAACAGAATGAGCTTGGCAAATTGCTTCAGGGTGTTTATGTGTGTGTCTATGTCTATGTGTGCATTTGTAGTATTTATTCTCAAGCATATAAAAAGTTCTTCAAGGAGGGTCTTCTCCTGGTCTAAAACCATAACAACTACATGATACTCTCTTTCTCTCTCTTATGCTGACAGAGTTGGACCAAAATTAGGAGCTTGGGAGCATTATGTCAGGATAGAAACTGTATCGCCACCAATGATGAATCGAGACCTAAGAGTATGCTGGTTTTCTCACTGTTAAGTATCTTGTCCCTACACAAGTATAGAATCAATGCTGTATCTACAGCTAGAGTTTCTGTCATACCAAGATTTCTGTTGACACACAATATCTCAGATAGTTGAAGTCTTTCCTGTCCTGGTGGTCAGAGATGATGGGGCAAGGTTGAGTTCTCAGGGATTGGCCAAAGCCATGCAGAGGCATAAAGGATGCAGAAGATTAGGATGAGTTGTACATTGAAGTCCCTAGCAGAGCCAGTGGAGATTTGTCCAGGAAGCCCAGAGCCTGGAGACAAAGACAGGTAATCCAGTTCTATATGTTGATGCTTGTGAGCAGAGGTCATTTTGGGGAGGATCGCGGGGGATCGCAGTTCCCCCGGGTGAGGTACGGGAGCGGGGCACATGACGAAGCCCCGCCCCCTGCTTCCGGCTGCCCCGCTTCCGGCCCTCATTCAGCCAGGAGGAGGCAGGAGAAGAGGGAGGGTAAGTTGCTTCCTCCCTGCCTCTCCCCACCCCTGCCTGCCTGGGGCCAGGGAGGGCCTTCGCGGGGCTTCCTTGCACACCTGCCGGCCTTGCAGGTCCACCGCCGGGCCCCTCATGGGGCTCGGCAGCGGAACTGCAAGGCCGGCGGTGGCGGCCGGGACCGTTGGGGGCGGGGTGTGTGGCACACTTCTGGTGATGTCAGGGGTTGTGGCCTTATGACACACTTCCGGTGATGTCAGGGTGTGTGGCATATGCTAATGAGTTATGCTAATGAGTTCCCCTAGCTCTTTTTCTACGAAACGACCCCTGCTTGTGAGTATTCATGCACTGTTAAGGTATGGCTGTTAAATTTTGCAACATATATTCAGGTGTCTGGCTGTGTTGGTCTGAAGCAGCAGAACAGAGTTCAAGTCCAGGGGCGCGTTGAAGACCAACCAACAGAGTTTTATTCAAGGCATCGACTTTCGTGCGCGCACACACTTCTTCAGATACATTGAAATGGAAGTTGCCAGTCCATACATATAGGTAGAGGGTGAACACCAAATTAGCATACAGCATATTGATGTTGTTTAACAGATGCAAGGACGAAACTGGAATAACAAGCTTAATTAATATGGCCACCATTTGTTTGGGTTTAATTCCGGGGGGGAGGGGTACAGTGAAATAAATATATCAGAAGATCGATGGGCAGATGTACCCTTCTTAAATGTGGGATGCTGGAGAGTAATTAACTGAGACCTTGCTATCACGCTCCATCTGGCTCCTCTCAAGCGTGGAAGCAACAGCGCAGTATCCTCTTATTCTAGTATGGTCCTTGCATCTGTTAAACATTTCTGTTTCAATATATCTGAAGAAATGTATATGCACACAAAAGCTTATACCTTGAATAAAACTTCCTTGGTCTTAAAGATGCCATGGGACTCAAAGGCTGTGCAACAGTTACCAAGTTGCGAAGGCACCGTGGATAAAAATCAGTGCATAACTGCACACGGTTAAGGAGCTTGAGTAAATGGTTACCCCTTGCTCCCAGTTCAGAATTCCCACAGGCATTCCATAAAGTTCTGTGGGAGATTTTTTTCCCATTCACTTCAACAGATTGTCCCATGACTGACTGAAGGTAATATTATAAATTATTGGTATTATTTGGGAGACAGAGAATGAGATATTCTCAGGCTGCTAAGCATGGCTCTCGTATGATTAATTCATTTTCTCTCATAAATTGTAAATTAACTGTCTGGCTCAATTATCTATTAATTGAGCAATTTCTAAGATTTAATGTGGAGTTGTGATGGAATTCCCAATCAGCTAGCTGTATCTCTCCATGAAGATTGGTTCCCTCCACAATCTTCACTAGTGGGTTAAGTTTAGACTCCCCATTTTGAGCAGAAAGTCCAGATTTCATTTGTAGTTAATCAGCCAAGTTACTAGGAAGACACACACACAAAACACCACAACTATGCTCTCTTGACAGAGTGATTCTTGAATGCTCAGTTTCAAAGGTAAAGATAAAGGTTTCCCTTGCTTGAAAGCCAGTCGAATCTGACTCTAGGGTTGCGGTGCTCATATCCCTTTAAACTCCTGCACAATTATGCATCAGTACGCAAAACAAAGTTACCCTGATGCTGAATTTTTTTAAACAAATTTTTGTAAGGAAATACTTTTATTCAATTGAGTTACCAGGCTGGAAGGCTGGAGGCAGGCCAGCCAGTTGCTTAATACAGAGTCAAGTTGAGATTCCGTTAGGGCCAGTTATATAAGATCAGATAGGCTATTGGCTCCATTGCCCAAAGGGGCTGTCTCATTTTGATTGGGGGAATTGGCAAAGGAGACAGAGCTTTGAGAGAGGAGGGTAACTAGCAGGATCTCCACCAACTTTTAGAGGTATTTTTCTCTTAGAGAAATGCTAAGAAATGAACCAGGCTGTAACTTAACCAGGAAATGTTATTTTTCTTGAAAGAGAAAAATACTGATGCATACAGAAGTAAAAGCACACGGTAAAAACATACACACAAGCAATGTTCCCTCTAAGCTCCACAGTGTTGTGAGCAGAAATTCTACTTTGTGAGCAGAAAAAGCTAGTAGCATTAAAGTTGTGGGCGAGTCTACATTTGACTATCACATAAATTAGGTCATATTTCACCCCACCCCTTCCCACTATATTGGTAGACTTCGCCTTGGACCATCGCCTTGTGCTAAACCTTAGAAAACATACCAGCATATTTGGGGGGGGGGGGGAACTCTTGCAGTCTACTTTTTTTTTAAAAGTGAAATACGGCAACCAGCATTACAGGTCAAGTACAACAGAGGAGGAACAATTGCTGTCAGAACCCTGCTTAACCTAACAAACAGGAAGTTGCTTAAATGTTATCAACCTGTCCACACTACTTATTTATTCAAATATTTATATCCCACTTTTCCCTGTAACTCAAGGCAGCTTACAAGTCATACTGAGCAGCACAATAGGCTTGTGCAATATAATTTTCCCCCAACTCCATTATAGCCTATGGAGAACATTATAGTCAATGGGCCCCATAGGCTATAATGGAGAATCGATCTGGGGATATCTTTGACTCTAGGGGGGGCTGTTTTTCCCCTCAAAAATCCCTCCAAGTTTCAAAAAGATTGGACTGGGGGTCCAGTTCTATGGCCCCAAAAAGAGGTGCTTCCATCCGTCATGGTTACAACTGGAGGGGGGAAACTTCAGAAGCAGAAACCTCTGAGCTGGCTTCTAAAATGTCATGCAGCAAAGACAGAAGGAGACCCAAATGAGTTTGGGGCTGAGTTGTTAGTAGGCACCCAAGACACACACACATTGCATGGGGCAGAGCATGTCCTGTTATAGGGCCAATTGCTACCTGAGGGCATGGCAACATGACTGCCCCCTAAAACAATACCTGGTGGGATTAGCGACCAGTAAAACAATGTGTTGGGAATAGGGTTCCCAAGTACTTACCGCGATCTGGCCGGACCATTCCTCCCTGTAACACAGCATGCCATGGTACCATCGAGTTTTGAGCCCTATTGCCAGAGCATCACCCAGCTTCACTTCCTGGCGACAGCATGGTGCGGCGCGTCCTTTGTCCCCGCAGGAATGATCCTGCGAAGACGTCTGTGTCCCCTGCCGAATCACGGTAAGTGTTTGGGAAGCCTGGTTGGGAAAGACTACACAGTGTTCCCAGGACTGTAGAAAGACCTGGGAAAACTCGTGATATTTTGCATGAATGCAGCTAATGATTGCTTGATGACCCTCTGTTGTTGGAAGGGGAAGCTGCTGGGAATGGCTGAAAGGTGTTACGTGGTTTCATAATTAAGGTTACCAGGTCAGGGAAGGTCAGGCCAGGTGGGGCAAGGATTAGTTTAAGGTAAAACAATGTCTTTTTGTGGAGACCCATTAATGCCATCTGTAAGTACATGTAGTCTTTTGCTGAACCTTACTGATATTAGCATGTCTAGATGGGCTTGTCCACACACAAGGTTGAGGTACCAGTGAGAAAGGAGGATCTCTAAATCTGTCCTTTTCCTCAGGCTGTGTTGCAAGCTCCTTCGCGTGCAAAGCTTTGCAAGCCTGTAACTAGCCTGTAACTGATCCTCCTGATGTGAATGACCCAGGCTGGCTTGATCTTGTCAGATCTCAGAAGCTAAGCAGGGTCAACTCTGGTTAGTACTTGGATGGGAGACCACCAAGGAAGTCTGGGCTCGCTACGCAGAGGCAGAGAATGGGAAGCCACCTCTGAGCATCTCTTGCCTTGAAAACCCTGCGGGGTTCCCATAGGTTGGCTGTGACTTGACGGCCCTTTCTGCCACCAACTGATCCTCTGATACAAGAGTGTTACACCCACCTGGATTTACCTGCATGATGATGATGATGATGATGATGATATTGAATTTATATCCCACCCTCCCCACATAGCGAGCTCAGGGTGGGTTCCATCAGATATAATACACACTAATTTAAAACAGTTTAAAATACATTAGATAAAATATAGGGCAGTTTCTGTATATCCTATCAGAGCCTCAACAGAAGTAACCTGTCACAATTGGGTTCCTAGTTTGTGGATTGAAAGTGGATTGAAAGCATGTGTGATTGCAGCCTTGGTTATCCTGGCATGTTTGAACTTTTCACTACATCTTGAGATTACTAGGAGGAGCAGGAAGGTAGCCAAGTGTGTGTTGAGTTGGCTGCAGCCTTCCCAGAGGTCATATCCGTGCAACCATTCTGCACAGGTTTGTTGTTCAGTCGCGCAGTCGAGTCCAACTCTTCGCGACCCCATGGACGAGATCACGCCAGGCCCTCCTGTCTTCCGCCGTCCTCTGAAGTTTGCTCAACTTCATGATCGTTGCATCAATGACACTGTCTAACCATCTCATGCTTTGCCGTCCCTGTCTTCTTTGACCTTCAGTCTTTCCCAGCATCAGGGTCTTCTCCAGTGAGTGCTCTCTTCTCATTTGGTGGCCAAAGTATCTGAGCTTCAGTTTCATTATCTGGCCTTCCAGGGAACAGTCAGGGTTGATTTCTTTTAGGATTGACTGATTTGATCTCCTTGCAGTCCAAGGGACTCTCAAGAGTCTTCTCCAGCACCATAGTTCAAAAGCATCTATTCTTCGGTGCTCGGCCTTCTTTATAGTCCAACTCTCGCAGCCATACATGACTACTGGGAATACCATTGCTTTGACCATGTGGACTTTTGTTGGCAGGGAGATGTCTCTACTTTTTATCATGCTGTTTAGGTTCGCCATCGCTTTCCTCCCAAGGAGCAGGCGTCTTTTAATTTCATGGCTGCTGTCACAGTCTGCGGTGATCTGGGATCCCAGGATCATGAAGTCTGTCACCACTTCCACGACTTCCCCTTCTATTTGCCAAGGAGTGATGGAGCCGGATGGGTTCCCAGTAGACAGATACAAAGGAGTATGCCCGCTGCCTCAACTAAAAGCCTGGCAGAAGAGCTCCGTCTTTCAGGCCCTGTGGAACTGTAAAAGGTCCAGTAGGGCCCTGATCTCGTATGGGAGCTCATTCCACCAGGTAGGGGACAGTGCCGAAAAAAACCCTGGCCCTACTTGAGACAGGAAGTTTCTCTCCCCAAACTTTTTGTATGTTGTAAAATTTGACACTAGGGAGGGTTTTAAACATTGTAAGCCATAGAAATGAGGTGATACGGAAGAAGGGGTACAAGGGAATAGAGGGAGAAAGAAAAGAAAAGGCAATTCCTTTAGAAGGCTTAGCCAGAGCATCAATGTGATGTGTATGAAATAAAAGAGACAAAAACAATTCTTGATTTTATATGCTAGAGGATTTTTTTTTTTAAGTTACTTCTGTAAAATCACTGTTAATGTGCCCTGTGGTTTTCCAGTAATCTTGCTGTGCAACCGCTTGAGGGATATCCACTTGAGATGGTGGTAGTGCTCTTATGGTGTACCCCAATGGGAGCTGTCGAAACAAACGACCCTGGGCAGATTTATCCCTCAGCCCTAATCACATTTGCTTGGAAGCAGCTTCATCTGACACCATTGGGACTTGCTTTCAAGAAAACATAAATGTAAGCAGAGCCTTTGACTCTGATTTCTTGAGGTCAAGCAGAAAAGATACTTTGCTAAGTTGGCCAACAGCGCAAGGTAAACTTTTGAGAATCCAGGTCGAAGTCCACGGACTTCTCTGTGACGGAATCACTGTGGTGCATGTATCGTCTCTCAGCATGTACATTTCAAAACCAGAATGCAAATACTGTTGAACATTTTAAATAAACAGAAAAAAGATTATGAAAACAATGTTCTGTTTGGTGAGCATAGTTTGTAATTGGGAAGCTAGTTCAGCTTTGATTATAGTGGACATTGTCTTTCACAAGATGTTTCTGAACGTGAATGTTTACTCTGCTGCTCTTATTTCAAACGAGAGGCAATTTGCGAAGTTAAAAGTCAAAATCTGCGTTTAAATGGAGCGCATTGTACACCACCACTGGAAAATGCTGTTTTGGTGTGGAAGGATAATGCAGTTCTGCAGACAGTTCTGCCAACTGAAGAACACACACACACACACAGACACAAAGAAAGTTTTATATTGGAATGTAGATTCTTTTTTAAAAAAATACATTTTAATTTCATTTGACATCAAAGTTTTGGGGATGTAAAAAAAACTTAATGCAAAATAATCTAACGCAAGTTTCACTGTCTTGTATATTGTTGTTGTTTTTTTGTTTAGTGCAAAGTTGTTCATGTTGACTTTCTGACTTCGGTAGAGCTACCTGTCTGTGATTATATTTAAAATTATATAACTATGCGCCATCTAAATTGCCAGTCTTCTGGAACAGTCAGATATAAGAACAGCACTGCCAGGGGCTCAGAGCTAGAGCTATAGGGCAGAGCCAGAAAAAGCCTTGAGGCAAATGCAAACGGGTGGTGAGCCTAGGGTGGTATTCCATGCGGCAACTCATGATGATTCCATTGTTGCAAATAACACATTCTAAATTAAATATACGCTGCTCGAAAGATAAACTGTGTGTGCATGGGGGGGGGGGGTTACCTCCTTTTTCATGTATGCTCTGTAATACACACACGCACAAGCAGAGGACCCGCAGGGACTTGTGGGAGTTGCAACTGAGTTGCAACACTTATGGTGACCCCATCCACAAGGTGTTCCAAGCAAGAGACAAGAATAGGTGGTTTGCCATTCCCTTCCTCTGCATAGCAACCCCAGTCTTCCTTGGCAGTTCCCCATCCACCAAGCCTCATTTCCCTCCCCCTATCATTTCCTCTTTCCCTTCCCTGGAGCCCCTATAGCCGTTCCTCATTTTCTGCTTCCTGGCATCCTTCCCACCCAGGAGCCATCCTACCTTAATCTACCTTCCTGTCTTCAGCTTTCCACCCCCTCCCCCTAGAAGCCTCTTCCTGAGGGGGGACTTTGTGTGCTTCCAGCCATTGGGCCAGGCTAGTCCCAGGTGTGTTGTGCCAGCTGCCGAGCCCAGTTCAGTTGCATGATAGGGAACCCACAAGGACTTGTGTAGTGTACTTCACTTCCCCCTGTATTCCCTCCCCAAACTATGTCCTTTTCCCTCCTCCTGGCAACCCCCGTATCCTCACTTCCCACGTGTCCTTTTCTCCTTCGCTCCACAAAGCAACCAAACTTTTATCTGCTCCCTCATCTTCAACTATATTTATTATTTATTTACTTTATCTTTCTATATACTGGGGACCCAAAGCAACATACAACATTCTGCTCTCCTCTATTTCTTCCCCAGAACAAGCCCTGTGATGTAGGTTAAGCTGAGAGTGAGTAACTGGCCTGAAGGCCCCCAGTGAGTTTCCACGGCTGACTGAGGATTTGCTGCTGGGTCTCCCAGAGCCTAGTCTGAAACTCTTAACTACTATACCGTACTGGCTTTTGTGCAGTGGCTACTGTTGAACAGTAGCAGGTAGCCGTGCCTAGGTGAGTCATGAAGTTTTTTGGTAGCAAGTTGCCTGGTTGTTGCTGCTGACCTTGGCTCCACGGAGCCATCCCTCAAAAGCCGAAAAAGCCCTGGGAAGGGTGCTGTGTCTCCTCTGCCTTTTACTGACAGAAGCATCCTTGAATGTTTGAGTGCCTTATGGTGCAATTGATGTGAAGAAGAACACTGGAAAATTGATGTTTGACAAAGACACACGTCGAAACGAGCAGTCAAAACTCGAGAAAGTTCGTCCTGTTGCCGTTTTCTTGCATCTTGATGGGACTTTGGTCTCTTGATATTCACTGAAACAAATCAAGATTAAAATGCTATTGATTAGTAATACTGTGCTTTGACAAGTTTGCTATTTTCTGTTGAGTGTTTGAACTTTTGCAGCAACCTCTTGTATGTCTATGCTCTTTAGTTTGCTGTGCCCTTAGTCTATCTTGTTTTACTGACAGAAACCAAGACTGGAAGGCTGGCAATACTCTGTTGTAATCTAAGCCTTCTGTCTTTTTGTTTTGCCTTTGTGTGTGAGAGAGGACACATGTGCATGTCCATGTGCATTGCTCTTCTACTTTGGGGATGCCCAGTAGGGACTGCTCTGTTGTTCACTCCTATCCTCCTTTCATGAGTTTCACTTCAGAATTATTGTCAGAGAATGGCTAACCAGCTGTTCATTAGAGAGAAAGTGAGATTTTAGGGAATTTCTGGAGTCCTCCTTGAAATTATATCTCTTCGATAACACCACCACTTCTACAACAGTGGCATGATACATAATGGTAGTAGCTGTTGTTCTTTGGTTCCAAGGATTTCATTTCCTTCTGCCATCAGGCATACAAATCATATTGGATAGTCTAAGTGTACTTGAAACGATGGCATCCACTTACAACTCCACATGGTCTGTATATCACCTTGTGACTCCTTTCTTTAACTCCGTCTTGGCTTTGCTATGTGTTTTAAGGGACTGTTTTTGTAATTTGGAGGCTACTGAAATATGCGTTCATTAGCATTAATCTTGATAACGTCATGTGGAGCAACTTAGAACATTGCAAGGAGGATAAAGCACTTTTGGCCTTAGGGACTTTTTAAAATGAGACTAATTTATTCGCCGTCATCTTCTGTGGAATAGATTCTTGCTGTTGCTAATGTAAAAACCTGCTGCTAAATGCTTAGATTGTGCATATTAGCTGGTTGGTGGCTGAATCCTTGCTATCGAGTTGCCAAAAAAATTTGAAATCTTTAATTTCTGGAGGAAAAGAAAACAATAGTGTGTCCCGTTCGGATTTGTGACTGCAATTTGTAGACGCCAGTAAACTTACTTTGATTTGCAATTAAGTCAGTCGTGGTAATTTATGAAGAAATGGAATCATGATGGGGGGATAGAATGGTTTCCATTAATAGGCGTGGGAAAGGATTGTGTGTATATCTGTGTGTGGGTGCGTACAAGCTGTTTATAGTGAACAAATGATGATGATGATGATGAAGAAGAAGAAGAAGAAGAAGAAGAAGAAGAGATTGGATTTATACCCTGCCCTTCACTACCCAAAGGTGTCTCAGAGCGGCTTACAACTCCCTTCCCTTCCCCTCCCCTCAACAGACACCCTGTGAGGTAGGTGGGGCTGAGAGAGCTCTTGACAGAAACGGCTCTTTTTCAAGAACAGCTCTTATCAGAGCTACGGCTTGCCCAAGGTCATCCAGCCAGGTGCAAGTGGAGGAGTGGGGAATCAAACCCGGTTCTCCCAGATTAGAGTCCGCACACTTAACCACTACACCAAACTGGCTCTCAGATTAAGTCAGTATATGTTGGTCTAAACAAACCTGAAACTGTTTTCTTGACTGCTATTGCTCTCTTGGAACACCCCTCCCCCCCACAAATAAAACTGTGATGTTGTTGTGAGATGGAGTGGGACAAACTGAGAAACTTCCGTGGATACATCTTTTACAATCGGGCCAGCTAGAACCATTATTGTTCTATTTTGATGCTTTGTTAGTTTTTCTGACAAGTCTATTGAATTGTTTATATATCCAGTAATACTGAGAAGAGATACACGGTGGCCAGTACAAATTCAGACCTGAGACGTACGCTGGCAGATGTTAGATACCTTGATTGGCTACCCATTCCGCACAGGGCCTGCCTTTTGGACCCTGCAACAATTGAGGGGCCGGCAAAGCTGGTTGCTCTCACTGGCCCCTTGCTTCTACCCTCTCTGAGACAGACGAGGGGCTTCTTATGACATGTACAACACAGGGCCAGCATCGAAGACCTGAGCAGCCCATTTGTATTCCCCAGTAAATTGTGTTGTTTGCCTCTTTACTTTTACAATTGTTGAAATGGGTGGGCGGAGAACTTTGTCATACCCAGGGGTCATTTCGTAGAAAAAGAGCTAGGGGGACTCATTAGCATAACTCATTAGCATATGCCACACCCCCTGACATCACCAGAAGTGTGTCCTCCCCACAGCCGGTGGCGACCTCCAGCGGGCACCAGCAGGGAGCTCCAGGCCCCGCCCTCCCGCACCTCACCCGGGGGGATGGTCCCCCCCCCCCAAATGACCCCTGGTCATTGCTGATGTTGCTGTTCACATCATGGACTGGAGGGTGGTGGTAGAGAAACTTTCTGGTTTGTGTGGAAGAAAACAGCTGAGAATGCTAGAAGAAGCATGCATTGGTCCTAGGATTCCAGGGCAGTTCCTGGTACAGAGTTGTTTTCTGTTGCCCCAGAAGTTCGGATCAGAACCAGGGGTCTTGTTGTAGAAAAAGAGCTGCCGGAGCTCATTAGCATAACTCATTAGCATAACTTATTTGCATATGCCATGCCCCCCGACATCACCGGAAGTGACAGAAGGCCACACCCCCTGACATCACCGGAAGTGTGTCAGAAGGCCCGGCTACTTACCCTCCTGCTTCATCCTCATTCCCAAACGGAATGAGGATCGAAGCAGAGGGCGGGGTAAAGAAGGGGGCGGGGCTTCACCACGTGACCGTACAGTGCCTTCAGCCCTAGATAGGGTTGCCAGGCTCCAGGTGGTAGCTGGAGGTCTTCCACTATTACAACTGATCTCCAGGCCACAGAGATCAGTTCCCCTGGAGGAAATGGCCACTTTGGAAGGTGGACTCCATGGCAGGGTTGGTCAAACTGTGGCTCAGGAGCCACACACAGCTCTTTCATACATATTGTGTGGCTCCCAGCAGTGCAGCTGGGGAAGCGAAGGGTAGGCATACTTTTCCTTCCTTCCTTCCTTCCTTCCTTCCTATTTGAGGCAAATGTAAGAACTGCTATTGGCTTGCTAGGAACTTTGAAGTGGCATCCATTCAAGGGCTTTCAAAATGGTCGCCCGGAACTGGAAGGCAAAGCATTTTTGCAGGAGCAGTGAATGACACACAGCCTTATAGTTTGGTAGTAAAAAAAAAAAGATTTGCTCTGGTGAGTTTCAGTCTGTGACAGAATCTGCTGGTTCAGACAGATGAGTAGATAAAGCAAGTGGACCGTGAGAGGGTCGCTGCAAAACACCAAGGAGGGAGACAGCTTAGATTGGATTGCGAGACAGTTCTGATAGGAACGATAATCTCTTTGAAAAGCTGCTTAAAGAAATAAAAATAAAACTGCTGTTCATTTGAGCCATTTTGCATTGTCGAGGAGTCAGATTTCGTAGATGTCTTTTTCCTCTCTTCCCCCCCCCCCACTAAAAGCATCATTATCTGCTACAAACAATAACTGCCGGCAGATGTTTAATTGGTGTGATTTTTTTTTAAAAAAAAAAGCCTAATCAGTCTCCTGGAATGTGACAAAACAGTGGCCAGAAAGCAGAGCCCATTGTCTGCTAACTATCTTGTATTTGTGATGCCGCCTGTCTCCCAGCTCCTTTCTGTTTTTCAAAGGCATCATTCAGCTCTTCACAAAGAATCTCAGACAGGTGAGTAGAATAGGTTGCAAGGATACCAGGAGCATCCTGTGACTAGTCACAGCCTACGTATTATACACCTTTTGTTCTTTCTCCTGTCTCAGTACAGGGTGACGCACACAGACTCAGCACTGTAGCCCTTTTTAGCCAATACAACCATGTGTACTGGGGACACACTAACAGAAGCTTGTACTACCTGTGATAGACCCGATGTGTGTGGTCACCATTTCATGATGTATGTGGACAGAAAATTCACATGTTGCCCTCTTTGCAGAAAACAGTGACTGCACGTAGTGGGGGCGGCATGGGTCGCACACACTCTTGTTACTGGGCTCCCAGTACATGCTGGTGTATCTTCTGAAGAGGGCTACTACGTGTTTTTTTTCCGGGGGGGGGGGGGGGTTGGACCTGTTGTGGAGATAGGCCCAGTTGTGATCTCAGTAGGCCAATTGGGTTTGAAGGCCTGCTTTCCCGCCATCTGAGCCTCCTGTGTAAGCCTCCCAGGGTTGAGAATGATCAGCCCCTTAGCCACATTTTCCAGCCTCCAAGGAATTTAGGAGTGGGAGGGGGGAAATGGCCTCCTCATAGTGACACTTTAGGATCTCTCCTTGTTTTTATGGTAAAGATCATAGAAACTAGGAGAGGCAGCCCTGAATGTCACCCAGAAGTGTGCTCCCCGGGCAGTGCCCCCAAATTCCTCTAGTGTTTGCCAAGGCAGTGTACGGAACCCAACTTCCATCCCTTCTCCAAGACCTACCTGGTAGTGGTAGATCCCAGACGCCTCACGAGATGGAGGCACACCATATTGCTGACACAACAGCCTGTGAGCAACACGTGCTCCTGAACACCCCCCCCCCCGGGAGTAGCAACATTATTTGTAGCTTCTAATATCTGAGACATTGTTGTAACCTAATGGAGGATATGCCCACAATGCTTCTCCCTTGGTCCTGATGCCAAGGCAGTCTGAATGGGAAAGGGATAGATATGGGGGTGAGAAGAGCTGGCTGGCACCAGAGCAAAGTGGGCCCGAATTTCAGTGCAATGTGTCCATTTCTAAATCAATTGCACAGATTAATTGCAATTGTTTCTAAATTGATTGCATACCTCTTGTTAGCTATTTCAGTTTTTCAAATATTCCTTCAAAATTAGTTGGTTCCTAAAGCCTGCTTGTGTAGCTCCTGTGACGTGTATCAGCTCAAGCCAGGTATTATTTATTCATGTGGTCATATTATCCTTTCCCAGAGGGTTGAACCCACATAGGCTTGTATCAACATTGCCCCCCCCCCCAATTTGGTCTTCATTCATTATTTTTTAAAATTAATGTATTTAGGACCCAAAACATAACTTATCCCTCATTTATGAATTGTATTTGTATTGTAGTTCGGTGTAGTGGTTAAGTGCATAGACTCTGATCTGGGAGAACCGGGTATGATTCCCCACTCCTCCACTTGCACCTAGCTGGATGCCCTTGAGCAAGCCATAGTTCTGACAAGAGCTGTTCTTGAAAAAGAGCAGTTTCTGTCAAGAGCTCTCTCGGCCCCACCTACCTCACAGGGTGTCTGTTGTGGAGAAGGGAAGGGAAAGGAGTTTGTAAGCTGCTCTGAGACTCTGAGTGAGAACTTCTTCTTCTTCTTCTTCTTCTTCTTCTCTATACATGAGGAAAAGACAATCATAGTGTGGTCCTAATGACAGTGACAACCTTCTCTGTCCAGAGTTAATGAGCTTCGAAAGGTGTAACACTAAGACTGCATTGTCATTCACTTGTTTATTTTTATTTATTTATTATTTCAATTTATACCCCACCCTTTCCGCTAGTGGGCTCAGGGTGGCTCACAACAATAGATTCAGCACAATCTTAAAATAATTCAATCAGATAACGAATGACAGTATTAAATCGATACAATAAAACCAGTTTAAAAAGTTTAAAGCGGGCAGTACAATATATTCCGTTTCAGTTCTTATCTTACAGCTGGGAAACGGGTGGGCCGGCTCTGGGCCATAATGCTCTCATGCAGCAACGGCTGGGAGATGCATCTCAGCAAAAATCACCCCCCCCCCAACACCACTTTGCGCACCTGGACCTTTTTGATGGAATCCAAGTAATTTATTTTCCTCGAATGTGCAGAACTGAGACTCTTACTTTTGGGAGGAGGGAAAACAACAACAGCAACTAAGAGCTGTGGATACACTCAACTATTTAGTAGAGAATATTGTGCCCCAAGCATTCATCCCACAAAAAGTGTGAAATCCTCTAAAAAAGAGAACTAGAAAGAAACTTTAAGTTTAGTGGGGTCATATTGGAATCGCAGAATCACAGAGTTGGAAGGGGCCATACAGGCCATCTACTCCAACCCCTGCTCAATGCAGGATCAGCCTAGAGCATCCCCGACAAGTGTTTGTCCAGCCGCTGCTTAAAGACTGCCAGTGAGGGGGAGCTCACCACCTCCCTAGGCAGCTGATTCCACTGCTGCACAACTCTGACTGTCAAAAGGTTTTTCCTAATATCCAGCCAGTATCTTCTTGCCCTTAATTTAAATGCATTATTGCGAGCCTTGTCCTCTGCTGCCAACAGGAACAGCTCCCTGCCCTCCTCTAAGTGACAGCCCTTCAAAGACGTAAGGAGAGCAATCATGTCCCCCCCCTCCACCTCCTCTTCTCCAGACTGAACATTCCCAAGTCCCTCAGCCTTGCCTCATAGGGCATGGTGATCATCCTCATCGTTCTCCTCTGCACCCGCTCCATTCTGTCCATATCCTTTTTGAAGTGAGGCCTCCAGAACTGCACGCAGCACTCCAAGTGCGGCCTGGCCAATGAGATGTACCATGGGACTATGACATCTTGTGATTTGGATGTTATGCCTCTGTCTCCGGGCTCTTTTTGTAGCAGGTACTCATTTGCATATTAAGCGACACACCCCTAATGTAGCCAATCCTCCAAGAGCTTACAGTAGCTCCTGTAAGAAGAGCTCTGTAAGCTCTTGGGGGATTGGATACATTAGGGGGTGTGGCCTAATATACAAAGGAGTTCCTGCTACAAAAAGAGCCCTGGATACACCCCAAGATAGCATTAGCCTTTTTGTCACTGCATCACACTGGCAGCTCATACTTAGCTTTTGGTCCACCTGTATCCCAAGATCTTATTCACATGCACTGCTACTCAAAAGTGTATCCCCCATCCAGTATGTGTGTTCCTCATTTTTGTTACCCAGATGTAGAACTCAGCACTTATCCTTGTTAAATTGCGTCTTGTTCGCATCCACCCACTTTCCCAGAATGTCCAGGTCTCGTTGCATTCTATCTCTATCTTCTGGCGTGTTCGCTGCTCCTCCCAATTTGGTGTCATCTGCAAATTTAACGAGTAGCCCCTCCACACCCCAGATTATTTGTAAAAATATTGAAAAGTACCAGGCCCAGAACCGAGCCCTCTTGCACCCCACTGGACACCTCCCTCCATTCAGATGAAATGTCATTGACAACTACTCTTTGAATGCGGTTCTCCAACCAGTTCCCTATCCACCTAACTATCCTGGAGTCCCATCCACAGTCCTCTAATTTACCCATCAGAACAACACGGGGAACCCTGTCAAAGGCTTTACTGAAATCCAGGTATATTTATTTATTTATTTATTTATTTTTCATATTTATATCCCGCCCTCCCCAGTGGGCTCAGGGCGGCTAACAAGGGCAGGCCGTTTGCCATGCCATATATAAAAACATGTAAAAACATAATAAAACATCCAGCATTAAAACCACAGTACTCAATCTATTACTAATGTCCTAAGTCCAAGATGGTAAGTCCACAGTTCCAGATGGTACTCCCCTGGTGTACATGTCCAATGACGACGGCATCAGATCTTCTACAGTTTCCCGGTTCTTCCGCGGGCCTCGTCGATGCATCCTTTAAGATACCTTGACGGTGGTGGTATAATGGGGCAGCAGCTCCTACTTAAAGGCCTGGCAGAAGAGCTCCATCTTTGCAGACCCTGCGGAACTGCATAAGGTCCCGCAGGGCCCGGATCTCCCCCGGAGCTCGTTCCACCAGGTAGGAGCCACCACCGAATAAGCCCTGGCCCTGGTCACAGCTAGTTTAACGTCCTTAGGACCTGGGATGTCCAACAAATTTTGGGCCCCCGACCGTAGTGCTCTTGGGGGAACATGTGGGGCAAGGCGGTCCCTCAGGTAGGCTGGGCCCTGGCCATATAGGTATCAATAGAATTAATTGATCACAGCCAAGATAAGTCCCTTTCACATCAACAGGACAGTCATGATCAACTTTATCCAGATTATGGCAATATAGCACATTCAGTATGTTGAACCTTGTAAAAGACTGGGTAAATGCTAGACGATATTATTGTAAAATATAATGTCCCTATTGGTATTTGAAGAAAGGAGGCGCCATCCAACGTTCAACAGCTTTAACCTTCCTTCACTTCCCATTTTCCAATAATTGATGAACGCCGTTATGTGTATCTAGCACAAAGTGAGGGATTCTATTTAATTTCATTTTCCTTACAAGCTGTTCCACTACGTAAAACAAAGGGCACATTTCCATTAAACGGCATCGTCTTGATAAACTGCGTTAACCAAATTATCAACCAGGATCGTGAATGTCACGCATGTTAACAGGAGATTGTGTAAGAATCTCTGTATGACTTTACACAAAGCAAAAAGAGAAAGAAAAAAAAGAAAAGAAAGGGCTGAGGAATGTCAGCCGGAAGATAGGATCTTGGCTTCATAATAGACTTTGGGCCTTTCTATTATCACTCCATTTGGTTCAATATTTGAATACCCACCGCTTTGATATTAGCCCTTGAAGATGGATGCCTTTTTAGGAGTTCATAATGGAAAGGAAACAAATGTTAATTGTGCATTCTGCACTGAGACGCTCCTTCAGACATTCTGCATTCACATGCGGCATCCTAGGGATGAGCCGGCGAAGCTGGGCTTGTAAAATCCTTTCTGGAAATGGAATTCTAATAAAAAGACAGATGGTATAGATTATGCAAAGTAAATAGAAAGGATGAACAAAGCTAAGTACAGCCTGTCAGGACTTTGATGTACGCACATCTCGGAATCAGAAGCTCTCTCTTACATATTTATATTTCAGAGGCAGCAATCCACAAATCACTTAAGCTGGCGCTTTATGCTGGAATTGGCTAAGCTCAACTGAAGTAAACAGAACAAATCTAGCTTAGTTGTTTGTGGTCTGCAATCCTCTTACGGGATATAGAGCCCATCGACTCAGGGACTTACAAGAATATGAAGATCTGGAGAAATGTGTACACTGTTTTGCGTTGCAAAACGAAACCCCACATAATGACAGAGTTTGCTTCATAGTGGAAATGCCAAGATGCCAGCCTCAGACACCCCTCAGAGAGTGAGCAGATTGTCAGAGAGACAGTCAAGAAGAAGCCTGAGGTTCGTGAGATCAATAGGCAGGTGTAACACCATCCGAGCTAGTAAACTGTCTTGAATGTTGGGTTCCAAGAAGGCGAAGGGAGGAAGTGAAGAAAAATGGAACATGACCCTGCAGTACCAGCGTTAATTTGGTGAAGTATGGCAGAACGCCAATGGTGCAAACACTCAACTGCTGTGGCATTTTTAGATGCCACAAGCAAGAGTGGAGGCAGGGCACAAGATAAAGAAGCAATATGGACACTTGGAGCCTTTGGATGTAAGCTGGGGGGAGGGCAAATTCCACTCACCTTTTCACTGGTCACACGTCTGGGGGCAGAATGCATAGAGGAGTGAAGAGATGAGGCTGCCTCTTACTGAACCAGACCGTCAGTCCATCAAGGTCAGTACTGGCTACACAAATTGGCAGTGGCTCTCCAAGGTTTTACCTGGTCAGTGACTTGGCAGCTTGAACTTCTTTGGACATTCATACCCGCACATTAGTAAATGACAAGCAAGGGGTCCAATGAAGTGCTCATGGGGGGGGGAGAGAATCCTGTTCCCATCGGGTGCCCACTTCCTCTCCAAAGAAAGAAAAGGGGGGGGAACCCACATATAATATTGTGCCAAAGCTAGATGGTGAGCAATGCCCCCCTCTAAGCTGTGGAGCCTTGTGAGCAAAGATTCTACTCTGTGAGCTACTGGCCTTAAAGTTGTGAGCGAGCGATTTGGCTACTGCTTAAATGAGTTTGCTCTGGAGCCATCTTTCCTGAGCTGTGTGTGAGCCGGAGGCTAAAACACTGTGAGCTAGCTCACACTAACTCAGCTTAGAGGGAACACTGGTGGTGCGTAATCGCAGGATGCTCCTGACATCCTTCCAGCTTATTCTACTAGCTTCTCTGAGATTCTTTGTGAGGAGCTGAACGATGTCTTTGAAAAACAGAGAGAGGCATCACAAATACAAGATAGCAGACAATAGGCTATGTTTTCTTGCTCCTTCCTTCCCCCACTGCGCCCCCCTCGTCCTTTTCCATTGCCTTCTGTTTCCCTTCCACTTTCCCATGCCACCACCTCATCTTTTTTCTCTCCCTCCCCTGTAAGCTCCTCCCCTCCCTCCTCCCTCCACCACTACCTTCCTACCCCTCCCCCAACCCCCCTGTCACTGCTTTCTCCTCCTCTCTTTGGTACTCTTTCCTTTAAAACCAAGTCTGGTTGCCTAGGGTTCGTAAGCAGCCTCAGAAATCTGTTGATGGTTTTGCCATTGGGGTGTGTTTTCACCTCAGCCAGTGTAACATTTTGGGGTTGAAATGTCCCATGAGTTTTTGCAAAGGGAACCGGATCCGGAGAAGTATTGATCTGAAGCTCTATAGTGGTAGGTAATTTGACCTGACACTAGGGGTCATTTCCTGCAGGAGCACACAGGAGCGGAGCTCCGGCAGTAAAGAGCCCAGGGGATGGGCACATGCAACAAGCTCCGCCCCCTGCTCCCACCAGCCCCGTGGCCATGAGGAGAAAGAAGCAGCCAGGTAAGCTGCAGTGGTTGTTGTCTTCTGACACTCTTC
>NW_015170899.1:843327-864897 GCF_001447785.1 Gekko japonicus | reverse complement strand
TCTTCCGATGTTGTCAGGGGGTGTGGTATATGCAAATAAGTTATGCTAATGAGTTATGCTAATGAGCTCCTGCACCTCTTTTTCTGCGAAATGACCCCTGCCTGACACAGTGGAACAGTGTAATGTGAGGAAGATTGTGGTACCATATGTGAAATGTTACCTGAACAATGTACTGAGTTGTGAACATGTAGGAAGAAAAAAGGAAAATGCACCAAGGGTAGGAGGTCTTGGGGTGATGCTAAGCCTCTTGCAAGCCCTCGTTACAACTTGAAAATGTTAATTTGCAAAACTTGGACAGAGCTTCTGGTTCAAACCTTGAATTGCTTGAGAAAGGAGTAAGCCACTGTTGGTAGAAGAAAGTTGGTCTATGTGGATTATAGATTGTGGCCTTATGCCAATTGCTGAAACACTTGGGGAAGTGCTGTGGTTTATTGGTAGAGCATCTGCTTTGCATGCAGAAGGTCCCAGGTTCAATCCCTGTTATCTTCAGTTAAGGGATCTCGCAGTAGGTGATGTGAAAGACCCTCTACTTGAGACCTTGGTGACCTGCTGCCAGAGTAGAGACAATACTGGCCTTGGTTGTCCAATGGTCTTATCTCCCTTATAAATAAAAGCCGAATGGTGGTGGCACTTCTCTAGAACATTCCACACGCTCCAAAATCAGTTCGCTCTCTGATCTGTCATTCAGAGGGTCTCCTATCCACTGGCTGTTTTGCCTGAGTCCTGCCTCCAACATTCTAAACATTTTGCTGTTCCTCTCCCCCC
The DNA here is from genome assembly GCF_001447785.1 of Gekko japonicus. Taxonomy (NCBI): domain Eukaryota; kingdom Metazoa; phylum Chordata; class Lepidosauria; order Squamata; family Gekkonidae; genus Gekko; species Gekko japonicus. The sequence continues at coordinate 864,132 of NW_015170899.1, read as the reverse complement.
CATAGCCAATCAGAACACAGAGGTTATTTGCATATGCAGCCTCATTGGCCTTTGCCTCAGACACAGAGGTCGTTTGCATATGCGACTTGATTGGCTTTTGCCTCTAACATTCTAAACAGTTCTGCTGTTCTGAGGTAAAATGTGTCCAATCTCCAGGTGAGGGCTGGAGATCACTCAGAATTACAACTGCTTTCCAGATGGCAGAGATCAGTTCCCCTGGAGAAAATGGTGGGCTCTGTATCATATGCTGCTGAGGTGGCCCCCGTATGACAGTCAATGTGACGTAGCAGTCAGGGCTTCAGAGCACGGGAGAGGCTGCAGGTGTGTGTGGGGTGGAAAGCTGAAGAGTGAGGGAGAAATAAAGGTAGGTTGATGATTGGTTGGGAAGGAGATAGGGTTGCCAACTCCAGGTGGGAAATTCCTGGACATGTGAGGGATGGAGCCTGGAGAGAGTGAGGTTTCAGGAGGCATGGGACCTCAGACAGGTACAAAGCCATAGACTCCACCCTCCAAACCAACTAGTCCCTTCTGGGGAATATCATTGCCAATTTCCAGGTGAGGGCTGGAGATCACTCAAAATTACAACTGTTCTTTAGGTAGCAGAGATCAGTTCCTCTGGAGAAAATGGTGGACTCGGTGTCATTATACCCTGCTGAGGTCGCCACAGCAAATTGACACTGAGTGTCCAAGGCCGGGGCACCCGCTTAGAGCCTCTTTCTAGAGGTCGTTGTATTTATTTCCGCAACAGGCCTTTTTCTAGTTCAGTATAAAGCAGCTTCATGTCTTCAAACATTCTAGCCAGGGAATAGCCATAAACGTGCCGATAACTTTATCTTTAAAAATCGAGAACTATATTAGAGAAGTGAAGGTAGAAAAATGTAATTATACCCACCCAGCACAAATGTTGTTCTTCATATTTACCCTTGGGGTTCTGAACAGGAGAATTGAATACCTGGAGTCTCTGTGAGAATACAAAGCACGGCAAAAAAAGCGAATTAGAATTTGGAAAGTAAAAACGATGATGTCTCATATAAAAAAGAGTGAAAGGTTCCACTTTACAAAGACATTGTAAAGAAGTTAATTGTCATATAAATTTGTCTTATGGAAATGCTGCTAGGAGGAACCTCTAATTATAAATATAATTACAGCGAAGCACCTTTCCTCGTAAAGTGGCAAAAGATGAATTGCTTTGACTGCCGGATGATTTCCATTCATTTTCGCTGCCTTGTCAGTTTAGGAACAATAACATGTTTTTAGAGGAAGAGTGGCATGAAAGGGGCTGAAACTGTATTAGGGCGAGAGCAGCGTGAGGGCAGGGCAACCGAGAAAAGGCTGGATTGTTAAAGCCAGGGCTACTTTTGGGCAGGAACGCACGGGAACGGAGTTCCGGCTGGCTCCCAAGTTTGCCACAAGCAGGAACTCATTAGCATAATAGGCCACACCCAACATCAGAAACTCATTAGGATTGGATACATTAGGGGTGCGTGGCCTAACATGCAAAGGAGTTCCTGCTACCAAAAAAGGCCCTGAGTTTTGACAACAAACAAGGTAAACAAAATAAGAGGCAAAAGGTGGGTGTAGCTAGATGACCACACTTCTGGTAACATGGGGGTGTGGCCTAATGTGCTAATGAGCTGTGCTGGCAGGGGTGTGGCCTAATATGCTAAGGAGTTTCTGCTGTTGGGTGTGGCCTGTTATGCTAATGAGTTCCTGCTGGGAGTTTTCTACCAAAAAAGCCCTGGTTAAAGCCATGCTGTGAACTCATTGCAGGAAAACCTGGGCAACACATATAGTTGAGGATAAGGTGCATATGCAAGTCATTTGATTTGTTGGGCTTCCATCAGAACACACAGGCCTGGGGCAGACACGTAGCGTTGGGGTAGGGTTTCCAATTCTGGGTTGGGACGTTACAAATTGTGGCTGTCTGTGTCAATGGTTTTGTATCCTTGAAGGTTCCTTGCAATTACATTACTGAAAATCCTTCGTAATCATATTGGGCGCAGTAAATCCTTGTAGTGCATTATCATGATGGTGGTGGGTTTTTAAAAACTTTGGTACAAACCTGCAACCTGTTCCCTCCCCCAGCACCCAAATCTCATGCTACCCACTTAGTCTCATGAGACACGGGATAAAGAATTGTATTTTATCTTGGGGGTGGTGGCATAAATAGACCATGTCATAGCAATGAGCTAGTGGCCTGAACCCGGGGTCCTTGGACCCCGGTGAAGTATACCAGTAAACCTCCCCTCTCCAGCATGCTCAGGCTCTACAGGATGGAACCTTTGGACCAAGCAAATAGTCTTTTGCTCCATGGCTTTGTGAAAGGTTAGTACTGAGGCAGATCAATGGTGGGAGATTCGTTGTGAAGACCTTGGCTTAAATCTTACATTTTCATGCCCGAATGCCGCTTGGAACTATACTGAGCCTAAATATATGTAATTGCAGTTGCCCGCAAACATCTTTAGATAAATACAAAGAGACCTCCCAGTTGCGAAGGATCAAAATTACAGAATCAACTAGGGAAACGTAATATATGCAAAATATAAATTTATACAATGTGAAAATAATTAATAAAGTGCTACATACATAAATTTACCAAAAGGTTACATATAAGAAGTAAGAGAATTACAATATATTATATTTAACGACACTTCCGGCCTGTGTCTTCGTTTCGATTCTATGCTTCCTCAGAAGTAAATTCTCCCATTCAACAACTTGCTATGAAACAAATATTGCAATTTTACATGTATCACAAGAAATACAGATTGGAAATTTTTATAATAAAATATCTTATGTACCATTATCTGAGTGTCGTCTCTTTTATTCATCAGTCCTTTTCCTTGCTTGTCAAAGCTTACATTCCTAAGGTAAAATCATTTTACATTTTACAAGCCATTATAGGATAACCTATATAATCATTATTTAATTTATTCTACAAGAGGATTTATAAGGAGACAGGCACTCACCAAACACGAAACAACAGTCTTCATATCAGGCGCCAATCCAATCTGCTCTGCGCTACCAAGTGTTAGAATGCCTTAACGTTCTGAAATGTTGTAAGCCTATATATGTTTCTCGGACATTTTATTTAAAGGGAACACGATCCAATTTTGCTGCATCATAAAGTTATAATACTTATACTTATTCGGACTTTTTAAAAAGGCTTTGATTTACATCTATACATGTCAAGGGAAGGCTTAATAAGCTGTTCTGCATTATGGTCCATATTCTTGAGAATAATGAAAGAAATACGGGTCCCTCTTTTCTCCCCAACAAGGACTCGTAAGAACCTAGGAAGAGCCTTGCTGGATCAGAGCAGTGGTTTCATCTAGTCCAGTGTCCTGTCTCACACAGTGGGCAGCCAGTTGCCCTGGAGGACCAAAGAAACACATTAGAGGCTGAGCGCCTCCCCTGCTGCTGCCTCCTAGAAGGAGTGCTTGGAGGTTCTCTGCCTCTGTAGATGGAAGCTGCCTTCAGTCACCATGGCTGGTAGCCATTGATGGTCCTCTTCTTCATGAAGCCCTCTAACCCCCTTTTAAAGCTATTTTTGCTTGCAGCCATCACAGCCTCCACTGGTACTGAGTTCTACAGTTTAATTACTCTAGCTGGCTCACAACATTGTTCTCCGATCCTCCATTTTATATCCGGGACAGCAAAACTGTGAGGGAAGTTAGGCTGAGAGAGAGTGACTGGCCCCTGGCCACCCTGCAAGCTTCTGTGGGAGCATGGGAATTCAAACTCTTCCCTCTGACCGATTTCCCACTAGCTCCTGCTCCATCTTCGCTCTTCCTTTCCCCCGATTCTACGTGTCAATTTCCAACCAGTTGCTGCACAGCCACATTTTGACCCACAGCTTCACCTGATTTCCCCCCGCATCTTCTTGGTCCTGTTTTTTTGTGTGGGGGGCGCTCTAGCATTTGCCCAAAAACTCTGTGGTGACCATAGAGTTTTTGGCCAAATGCTAGAGTGTCCTCTGCATGATGTGCCTGTCACAATGATGTCACTTCTGGGTGACGTCATTGTGGTGTGCACACTGAGCGCTCACACCAGAAGATCCCAGGCAGCAGGATGAAGCCCCCTGCTGCAGACAGTAGACATCTAGCAACCGTAGTTCAGGATTACACAGTTACACTGTAAGCTCCATGGGATCGTCGACCTGACTTTGTAGCCTCTGAATTGCTGCAAAACACCTTGCATGCTGATGCAGCTGTATGAACCACAGTTTCACTATCTCCATTCCTCGAAACCTATAACTCGTCTGCCAAACTTTTTTTTTCTTATATACATAAAAAAAGGAATAATTGGAAAGGCCTGGGGGAAATAAAATCTGCATTCTAAAACAATATGCCACAGTATGCATGGGAAAATAAAAATGTTAGCATGCATGAGAGGCTTTGTCTAAAATGGGTTGTGACACTGCAGGGGAAAATCTTGTATAAATCATTTAAAATAAATAAAATGAGTAATTTCTTTTCTAATAGAGTAATAAACCCATGGGGAAATCTGCTGCCTGGTGCTGCCAAAGCAGTCTGTTATACCCTTTGAATGAGAACTGTCTACTTTTCTGAGGAGGGGGGGGTTCATTGGAGGGGGCATGAAAGGTTTCTAAGGGGCTAAGCTACTTGCTAATGTATGTAAACACTCCTTTAAAAAGCAAAGCAACTCCACAAGACAGGGATTTAGATCAAAGAACTGGAAGGGGAGAACAGGGTACCGAACCAGTTCCCCAGTGTGCTTAGACTAGAGTAACTCTTCATAGCATTGCTCTATAAATCACCTCCCCCAAGTGGTTTCTTCTCTAGCAAGGTTTCAGAAGCATGATTGTGAGAAACCTAAGATGAGAACTAGACAATGGGATGAATCCCACCACCATTTTGCTCAGTTTCACTCATTTCCCCTCTTTGTTAAACCCCCTGACCCACATGGTTTTTGTCCATGCAAGTTCCACTGCTCCCAGCATAGATGGTCAAAGGGGGAGTCGTCGTCCCTTTTTCACAAGTGGAAAAGCCGGTTGGACACCACCTAGTTCAATGTTGAGGGATTTCAGCTGATCCTTTGTGCTGTTTCACTGGCAGCCCCACTGAATGGGGGGAGGAGGGCGAGGAAGAGGAGAAGTTTAGATTTGTACCCCGCCCTTCGCTCAGAATCTCAGAGCAACTTACAATCGCCTTTCCCTTCCTCTCCCTACCACAGACACCCTGTGAGTTAGGTGGGACTGAGAGAGCTCTGAGAGAACAGCTCTGAGAGAACTGTAGCTTGCCCAAGGTCACCCAGCAGCTGCATATGGAGGAATGGGGAATCAAGTCTACACTCCTAACCACTACATCAGAGTGTGGAGAGTTTCATCCCTGGCAATCATCAAGGAAGATGTAAGAGTGAAATCTTCAAACCAACCTGGCCATTGTGGTTATCTTTCAAGGTGCCCCCATCCTCTGAGATTAGGCAGGTGGGAGCCTGGGAGAGGGCCTTCTTGGTTGTGGCACCAAAAACTCTCCTCTTCTGTCCCCTCCTGTTGCTGTCTTCTGCCATCAGGTGAACTTTTTGTTCCATTTGACGTTCACTCCACAATATCTCCTTTTTGACCAATGCTTTTATTGCTGGGTTTTTACATTTTTGTGTGCATATTTTAGCTCTGGTTTTAGTTGTTTTAATGATGTTTTTGTTGTTTTATTGTTTTTAATGGTTTTTAAGACGTGATTTTATTGTGTACATTTTTATGTTGTTAGCTGCCTTGGTGGCCCTTATGTTGGCAGAAAGGCAGAATGTAAATTTTGTGGAATCAAATAAATGAAAAGGGGGGGGGACCACTGGAAACTGACCTGATCTTATGCTGCTTGTTTGAATAAATGGTTGTTTATTTTAATGTTTGTCATGATCTGTGGATCTGGAAATCACATTGAGTTTATGACAAAAAGTGGTATATACTGGATAAATATTTTAAATAAACAAATGCATGCTTCCATCAGCATGGGAAGAACCATTGCTTTCTTCTATACCTCCTCTCCACCTCCATCTATGCACCTCCATCTCTACAACTGTACCCCCAGGTCAGCCTAGTCCAGCCAGTGTTCCCTCTAAGCTGTTCACTTGAGCGGCCACTCATTAACACAGGAAGCCCTGCTCAGCAGCAATCTGGAGCAACACAGGGACTTGCGCTGCCCATTGCCCATTTTAAAATCACAGCAGTTATATTCTGCTCAGGGTGTGAACTGCTCTGCTCAGTTTGGGGGGGGGGGACATAGAGGGAACATTGGTCCAGACCCTGACAGATCGCTCCAGCCCCCCAGCTGCTTAACTTGGTGAAGAATTTATCTCTGAATGGACATTTGCGCATCTGTTGTGAAATAACTTTTCCGGGTTTCTTTTTCCAAACATGCCAATTTGCATTTGAAAAAACAAAACAAAAACAAAACAAGCCTAAATAGTTAACATTTACAGACTCAGAGTTCCAAGGGAAATCTTTATGCTCATTGCATTTTTTTCAAATGTAATGGGAGTTCATTGCAGAGAAGATAACCACTCAGCTGTGTTTGCTGACAGTTTGCCGTTCTTTTCTTTTCTTTTCTTTTAAACCCTTTCAAATGATTATAATTGCTTTTAAGAGGAAGTCTGCTCTTTTTGTTTGGTTTTTTTGCTTGTTAGTAAGATTTAGTCCCTGATCCTAAAATCACTTCTTCAGTCAAATGCTCTTCCCTCTGGTGGAAGTCGCTGCTGAAACAGCGTGTTTTGATGATCCCCAGAGAAGATAAAAGAAAAAGATTAACGCACCAAAAGAACGATAGAAAAGTAATCACACAACATAAAGGCAAACATCAGCATGAAATGGACACAGCTGTCCATTTACATGTCTATATATCTTTAAAAAACCCAATAGATTCAACAGCAGCTGTTTTTTTTAAATATATCTATACATAATCTTGTGAGGTAATTCAGTGTTGTCATCCTTCTTGTATGGATAAGGAACTTCAGGTGAGTGTGATCTGATTCTTTAATTGAGTGTTGGGGTAGCCAGTCACTGCCAGGTGATTTCACCATTTGGTTGGACTTCTCATTGGAGATGATTTCAGGGGGTAGCCATGTTGGTCTGCTGTAGCCCCTGAGAGCCAGTTTGGTGCAGTGGTTAGGAGCACGGACTCTAGTCTGGGAGAACCGGGTTTGATTCCCCACACTTCCACATACAGCTGCTGGTGTGACCTTGAGTCAGTTACAAGTTCTCTCAGAGCTGTTCTCTCACGAGGAGTTTAGGGAAAAGCTCTCTCAGTTCCACCTACCTCACTGGGTGTCTGTTGTGGGGAGGGGAAGGGAAAGGAGATTGTAAGCCGCTCTGAGAGTCCTTTAGGTAGTGAAGGGCAGGGTATAAATCCAATCTTTTCTTCTTCTTCTCCTCTTGGCCCTTGGTTATATCCAATCTCCTCTTCCTCCTGTAATAAGATTTTCAGGATATGAAGTTTTGAGAGTCAGAGCTCCCTTTGACACAGGTACTTGATGAAGAGATCTCTGACGAAGGGGGCTTTGACTCCAGACAGCTCCTGCCTCGAAAATCTTGTTGGTCTCTGATGTGCCACTGGACTCGAATTCAGCCGTTGTTCTCATTTGTCATCAGACCTTTGTGAGGCGAGGTCTGATATGTGAGGACGCGTTCACAAAAAGAGAACATGTATTCAGCTCAGGAATCTAATCCGATCACGGACGGGGATTTCTATCATGTCCCAAATAGAAAGTCACTCACTGATTTGCAAGAGCCAGTATGGGATAGTAGGTTAGAGCCCTGAACGAGGTCCTGGCAGACCCGGGTTCAACTCTTCACTCTGCCAAGAAGCTCTCTGGGGGACCTTGGGCCAGTCATTCTCTCTCAACCCAATCCTAAAAGGTGAGAGGTGCCCTGAGCTCTTTGGAGGAAGGGTGGGATAAAAATGGATAGATAGATCTGCTCAGCTGAGGCTGGAATTCAAGTGTTGTTTGTGGGTTGTTTTTAAACCTTTGCATTACCACTTATTATCTACACGGTGTGAAACAAAGCCTGTCTGTCTGGTTTAGAGAGCTTGTAGTGGAGTCCATGGATCATCTCTCCTCTGTGTTATCCTCACAACATCCCTGTGTATAGATTCTGCCCCCCAGGCCAGTCCAGGGATGGGGGAAAGAATTCTAAACTGGCACCATACATTACTCAGTCACCCAGAGAGATAGGCCCTCTGGATTTCAGAACACTATAGCCACCAGGAATCTCTAAGCTTAACCCCTCACCAACCTGAGATTAGAGATCCCCAGAATCTCAGTTGGCATGTGGGTTTTACACATTAGCCACTCAATCTAGAGTGTGCAGTTAATCTTACACAGGTAGCACCATTTGGCAAGCAGCAGGCACAGGAAAAAGGGTTGGAGTCCAGTTACCACAATCCAGACACTATTTATAAACAAGAATAAGGTTTATTCAGTAGAGAACTTAGCACAGACTATAAAGGATTACAAAATAACAAAACTTATGGCTCTTGGTCCTAACTAAACATTAGAGGTATGCATAATTACCAACTTCAGGAATCCATAGTCCAAGATTGTCCATTGTGATAAAGTCCATTAGGTCCCATCTTTGTGCAAGCATGTAGCCATGTGCTCAGCTCAGGTCCAAAGCAATCCTTTGTCTCTGTTAGGAGCCACATGGTAGCATAGCATCTCAGATGGACAGACACACCAGTAGAGATCACAGGAACAGAAGAGCAAGTTCCTCTCATTGGGAATGGATATAGGGCAATTCTAGTTGTCCAATTAGCCCTGGCCAGGGGCCAATTGGAGTAGACCTTGGAGTTCCCAATTGTAGAGTTACCATGGGAACAATTTCTGAATGGTCAGTTGTCTTGAAGGCCACACCTGCAGTTATGTGATCCCTAACTCTAACCACTCCTCTATGCTTTACGTGACTCCTGACATGTACCGCCAGGCGCCATCAGGTCTAGCTCTTCCATCTAGAGTGTGAAGAATGTGTGGTTATATGGCAGGCAATTGAGCTTCTCTGACCAAATGTTCAAGCCATTTGGTTTCAATGGGAAATCAACACAGCAGGAGATCAGCAAGATACATTCCAGGGAAGACATGAAGCCTATAGAAATCAATATTTCTATACACCCTGTGAGGTAGGTTACTGGCCCAAGGTGACCCAAGAGAATTGCCAACCTGCAGGTGATGGCTGGAGATCTCCTGCTATTACAACTGATCAGCTCACCTGGAGAAAATGGCTGCTTTGGATGTTGGACTCTGGCATTATGCCCCAAACCCTTCCCTCCTCAGGCTCCACCCCCCAAATCTCCAGGTATTTCCCAACCCAGAGCTGGCAACCTTATCACCCAGTGAGCTTTGTGGTCTGAGTCCAGCTCTCTAACTGCTACACAACACTGCCTACTAAAGGAACCACCAAGCATAGTATAATGGGCTGAGCACATCTGTAACATGGGCTACCATTGCTGAAGAGATTCAAGCTCAAAGCTCCGTTGGTCGTATGAAACTAAACATGTCATCTGTTAGGAGTCTGATTGTCTTCTCTAATTCCATGTCAAAATCATGTCCAGCATGTATGTCATTTGATTGGTCTCTGACCGTATTAAACTCTTCTTGTTCTTGTCGTCGTCATGTCCAGTAGCATCTTAATGACCAACAAAATAGGTATCTGAAGACGTGAGCTTTGACTGAAAAAAGAATTGTTGGCTTAAGTGGTTAAGACGCTGAACTGCAGGCTGTGGAAGGTCAGTAGTTCAGCAGTTCAAGACCCGGGTGCCGCATGAGGGAGTGAGCTCCCGTCTCTAGTTCCAGCTCCTGCCAACCTAGCAGTTCGAAAGCAAGAAATTGCAAGTAGATAAATAGGTACCACTTTGGTGGGAAGGTAACAGCGTTCTGTGCGCCTCGGCATCTAGTCATGCCAGTCACATGACCACAGAAACGTCTTTGGACAGTGCTGGCTCTTTGGCTTTGAAACGGAGATGAGCACCGCAACCCTAGAGTCGGATTCGACTGGCTTTCGAGCAAGGGAACCTTTACCTTTACCTTTAAGGTGTTACTGGACTTGAATTTTGTTTGGCTACTACAGATTAACAGGGCTACCCACCTCAAACTAATTCCATATAATACACTGATCTATTATTTTAGCCTTTGAGGAATCTTGTGATGAGTTTTTGCTTAGAAGAGGAAACGTTGACGACCAGTGGAATTTGGGTGGAATTAGGCCAGCACAATGAAATAATTTGAGAAAGGCTAGCAATCAGATGAACAGCATGGGAATGGCCTGTAGTCAGCAATAAAATCCCAGTAGCCTGTGAGGTACCCCAAGACTCGTGTTTATTTTCACTGTACACTGTACTCATACACCATGGTCCGCATTCTTGCAGTTTTCGCAGCAGTTTTAAATACTTGAAGCAAAGGGATGGATGCTGTATGTGGATGATACACACACACAAACACATTGGATTGCATCTTTGTTGACCTCGTTTTGATGGGACATTAACTTCCATTAGACAGTTCACTTGTATGTCACCTGAGATATCAATGTGGGGTCTACGGCAGGGGCTTTGTTGAATGGAAAAGGGTGTGCGGGAGACGAGGAGGGAATGCAGCTGAGATTTGCCAGAAGATCAAGTCCAAGTGTTTGTTGTAGAGTGCATAGCAGAAATAGTTTTAGTGTAAATAAGTGGTGCAAGGATGCATGAAATTGAGAGAGCTCTAAAGGCCTCTGGGAACGGAGGGCGTTTACGCTTCTGCTACATTTGATGCTCCTGCTCTAGTGATTTGTCTTTAAAATGGGGCGGAATGGGACAGGAAGTCAAGTAATGCCCCACATGCAGTCCTTTCAAGTTCTTAGCACATTTTATCGATGGTATCCGAAAAAACGTTGCAGGGACAAAATGCTATCTCACAGCAAAGACGTGGCACACAAAATCTTCTCTGATCTGTGCAACTCATGAAAAGGTAAAAAAGCAACTTGGTTGACCAGATAAGGTTTTATTAGCTCTGTTTGCTTGCAGACAGACTCTCGAACATATCAAATACATCGCATAACTATTCCTAGAATAGCCACAGTCATGACTACTTGAGAGCATTTCCTTGAAATGAGAGCAAGTTAAGGTGTGACTTGCCACAGTTGCCACATCCTCTGTAGTTGCAGCTCTGGGTGATACAAGCATCTTCTGTCCATGTGCTACCGGTAGTAAGTTACACAGCATTCTAGTGACAGCTGAATGTGCGAGCCAACTCTGCAGAAATGTAAACTAGTATGGGGTGAAGACGAAGTTCTGTTTGCTATCTTTGATGTGTGATGGCTCATTCACACATGCAGCTAATTGCTAAATGAAGCAGTGAAGTATTAAACATGCATAGACTGACATCTCAGCGAGGTTGGAACTCCGAGTTGTAACCAGCCACTGTTCCAGAGACTTCAGTTCCCCACTGCCAAGACCCATTTGTGTCAGATATTTACCTACGTTGCCATTTATGTCATGATCTGAGTTTTTATTTATTTACTTACTTTATTTTTATCCCAGCGTTCTCCCAATGAGGACCCAAAGTGGCTTACATAATTCGCCTCTCCTCTATCCTCACAACAGCCCTGAGAGATAGGCAGGGGTCATTTCGTAGAAAAAGAGGTGCAGGAGCTCATTAGCATAATTCATTAGCATAACATTTGCATGTGCCACACCCCCTGACATCACCGGAAGTGTGTCAGAAGCCACCACCCACCGCTCAGGCTCCACTGGACTGCTTTGGATTGCTAGCTATTGGGGGGGGGGCGTGCAGATCTGTCCTCGCAGAGGAGGGAGAGCTTGTACCTGAATAAAACTTGGTCTTAAAGGTGCCACTGGACTGTTTTGAATTGCTAGGTATGGGTGGTGGTGGGGAACGCGCAGCTACCCTCACAGAGGAGGGAGAGCTTGTACCTGAATAAAACTTGGTCTTAAAGGTGCCACTGGACTGTTTTGAATTGCTAGGTATGGGTGGTGGTGGGGAACGCGCAGCTACCCTCACAGAGGAGGGAGAGCTTGTACCTGAATAAAACTTGGTCTTAAAGGTGCCACTGGACTGTTTTGAATTGCTAGGTATGGGTGGTGGTGGGGAACGCGCAGCTACCCTCACAGAGGAGGGAGAGCTTGTACCTGAATAAAACTTGGTCTTAAAGGTGCCACTGGACTGTTTTGAATTGCTAGGTATGGGTGGTGGTGGGGAACGCGCAGCTACCCTCACAGAGGAGGGAGAGCTTGTACCTGAATAAAACTTGGTCTTAAAGGTGCCACTGGACTGTTTTGAATTGCTAGGTATGGGTGGTGGTGGGGAACGCGCAGCTACCCTCACAGAGGAGGGAGAGCTTGTACCTGAAGGCGGGCTGGGGGGGGGGGCTCTGCAACTTACCTGGCTGCTTCTTGCTCCTCGTGGCCCAACTGAGGGCTGCTGGGAGCAGGGGGCAGGGCTTGTTGCATATGCCCACCCCCTGAGCTCCTTACTGCAGGAGCTCCGCTCCTGTGCGCTCCCACAGGAAATGACCCCTAGAGATAGGTAAGGCTGAGAGTGCGTGGCTGGCCCAAGGTCACCCAGCAAGCTTCCGTGGAACAAGTTGGGGATTCAGACCTGGGTTTACCCAGATCTTAGGCCAACACTTTAACCACTACACCACACTGGCTCTTTTGTGGGACTTTTTCCAAGCCAGCACCGGTGTAGCATCATTCAGACCACATTCTTCAAAAAGGGATTAAAACAGGAGCCTTCCAATCCACATCCTACTTTCTAGAGCCAGTGTGGCGTAGTGGTTAAGAGTGGAGGCCTCTAATCTGGAGAACTGGGTTTAATTCTCCACTCCTCCATGTGAAGCCAGCTGGGTAGTGACCTTGGGCCAGTCATGGTTCTCTCAGAACTCTCTCAGCCTCACCTACGTCACAAGGTGCCTGTGGTGGAGAGAGGAAGGCAAGGCAATTGTAAGCCACTTTGAGACACATGAAGCCTGCTGGGTGACCTTGAGACAGTCACAGTTCTCTCAGAACTCTCTCAGCCTCACCTACGTCACAAGGTGCCTGTGGTGGAGAGAGGAAGGCAAGGCAATTGTAAGCCACTTTGAGACTCCTTAGGGTAGAGAAACACAGGGTATAGAAACCTACTCTTCTACTAGCCACTACATCACACTAGCTCTGTTGATACTGGTACAGCCACATCTTCTAGAGCAGCTCTATGTTTCTAGTGTTCCACCAAGATTACAATGGTGGCACCCTAGCAGGGGCTTAATAAAACTCCTGTTTGAGTACCTGCCTGGGATTCCAGAAACTGGTAGGGAGGATCAAGCACCTGCAACACCTGGGGTTGGATCCAGCCGAATGTTTCACTATCTTCCACAATTACCCTTTTGATTGTAATCCCCATCTCACCTGGCTACTCTGTATGTAGATCCTGTGATCTCCAGCGTGGCCTTTTTGGGTGGTCAGGAGGTCCCCCTCGTTCAGCAGCAGAAAACCTGCTTGGATCCAACCCAATTGGTTTTCTGTGTTCAGCTTCTGTGAGCATAAGATATGTTGTCCAGACCTCTTACAGAGGATTCCCAGGGCACTGGTACAGCAATGGATTCGAGAGTCCAGTTCAGTACCCTACACTGGAGAAAAGGAATACTTGTTCCTCTTGTGTTAGTGCAGGAATTACGACGTGAGATTTATATACCACCCAGTGCCCATAGTCAGAGTCCAAATTTCGATTGTTGCCCGATATCCCTGGAGGGGACAAGAGAGGGAGGCAAGGATCACTCTCCAGTTTTACCACGATTCAGATTTTTGAATCAGAGCTGTTTATGGGATAAACCACGGAATGTATGTTTTAACAATTTCCTTTCTTTTAGATCCCCCAGATGTCGACAGGCTTTGGACTTCTGCCAAGTTCTTTCCTGCTGTCTTTCAAATCTCTTATTATACAGAACTCTATCAAAGGGAGCAAATAGAAGTAGACCACAGAGTCTGTGGATGTTGCTAAACGTTCGCATTTTCTCCCACAGGTTTGACAACATGGCCCTAAAACCTGCCCTTGATAAAGGCTGTGGGACGTAGTCTCGTTCAAAGTCGAGCCTGCTCACTTCTCGCTTCTGGTGCATAATTCATGCTCCTACCATTCACTGGGCTACTTTACTGCAGCATGACCGGCACACCATTCCTTTCCATCCTCCAGAGTTCCTTTCTCCTCATTTCGGGGTTTTAAATCTGGGAAGAGGGAGATCTAAATTGCCGCAAACCCCAAATGCCCTTGAGACTCAGATGGTTAGGACTTGATCTAGTTAGATGTTGTTAAAGGTAATGGCAGGTGTCACAGGAAAATGAGCCCAGGTGCTATCAGAGGGAAGTTATTATTTTGTGCCTGGCTTTGTCCAGAGGCAGCTGATATTTCATTTTTCATTTTTTTTGCTTGGGGGGAACCTCATGATATTTTTTTTTACGATATTGAGAGCACAGCTGTACTTGTTGCTATAATTCCCGGGTCCTCCTCTTAAAGTAGAACCAGCTGCGATAAAGTAAACAATGAACCGGTTGTCAGGTGTGCGACCAAAGCAGCTTTCTGCGGCTTTGAGGCCTTGTAACAGAGGCTGAAACAAGCACAAGACAAGCGGGAGAATTTGATTCGAACAATTTAATTTAATTACACTGAGTCTAATTGAAATGATCTGAAGGAGTCTGACAAAGTTTGTGCTGTAAACAGTGGCGGGTTTTTTCCATTGCGACGGGTAATAATTCGGGCACTTACTCTGAGATCCTGTCCGCTTTACTGTGCTGCCAGCTGTCAGAACCAGCCCATTCCCTGAGATGGACAAAACCTTCTCAGATTGTGAAGAAACCTCCAGAGTATGATAGAACCCAGGGGACTGGACTCTGCTCATTGCCGGCACCCGCTTTAGTTCTAAAAGGACAATCCAACCTTGGACTCTGCTGAACCCAGTAACTTCGATATATTCCTCTAGCCCCATGTCTGGTATTGTCATACACCTCACTGGACTTTCCTCCTTTCATGGAGCCACTTTCTGCTTGGAATGTTTATTTTTATTTTTTTTTAAATGTGTATAGAATCATAGAGTTGGAAGGGATCTCCAGAGTCATCTAGTCCAACCCCCTGCACAAGGCAGGAAATTCACAAATACCTCCCCCTCACACACACAGTGACCACTTTTCCATGCCTAGAAGATGACACACACACAAAAAAACCCTCCAGGATCCCTGGCGAAACTGGTCTGGAGAAAAATTCCCCCAAAGTGGTAATCAGCATTTCCCTAGGTGTGTAAGAAAGGGAGACAAGAACTAAGCACTGAGGTAACCCTTCCTGCCCTCCCTCTCATGATCTGCCTCACTTCACAGAATCAGCATTGCTGTCAGATGGCCATCTAGCCTCTGTTTGAAAACCTCCAAAGGAGAGTCCGTCACCTCCTGAGGAAGCCTGTTCCACTAGGGAACCGAACCGCTCTGTCAGAAAGTTCTTCCTAATGTTTAGCCAAAAACTCTTCTGATTTAATTTCAACACATTGGTCCTGGTCCGACCTTCTGGGGCAATAGAAAACAACTCCATACCATTCAAATATGTAGGGAGTTTGTTTCTGATGTGGAAGAATATTTGGTCCCATGAACCTCCTGCCTGCAGTCTGAAATTGAAGAAGTCCTGAGAGGGATGTATCCCACAGCATTTGTGTGAACAGATGGTTCAGCACAGAGGCAGGGGAACCAAATAGTTGTGAGAATGCAGGGCAGGGGTGGATGATTATTCCGCAGGACCTTTTGACCGATCAAGATAATGACTACCTAACCTAGGCCAGGGGGACCTGTGGTTTCTGAAGGGGAAAGCCATTTTGTTGAGTCCTCTGTGTTTCTGACCTTTTTTTTATGGTGTTGCTGTTTAGCAAAAATTCCAAATTGTAAATTTTAAGCCAATTGTCATATTTATTTGATAGCTAGAACTTATTCATCCTTGGACTGTGCATTAATGCCCCCCAGTTGCATAATAACCATTCAAATGTGAACCATCATTTTGTATTATTTAATTGAAATGGATTTCAGGCTGTGCTCTGAAGTCTCACGTTCCCTCTTCACATAGCAGTTTTGAGACAGAACTGTACCTAAGAGCTCTTGCGGAATCAGAGATTCAGGGGACTAGTAATCTTTCCATTTGTCTTTGTGAATGCAACTGATTTTCTCCTTTACTTTTGAATTTTGAGTAGTTCGTTGATGATAAGATTTCCTCCTAGTGGAAAAGAGAAATATGGCTGTATGCTACAAAAAGGTGACCTTGTTCTACATTCATGCAAGGAGAAGTAAAGAACCACATGGCTAGCTAATTCATGCAATGGTACGAGACCTGAGTTGGCGTATGGTTCTGGTTGAATACTGGTGATTTGTATGGGTTCTTTTAATCCCTAAGCCAAACTTGTGCCTGCTAAACATATCTGACTTATAGATGAACTTAAAGAATGGAAAAACAGACACCAATAGTGGCACTAGCTTAAGGTTTAGCAATTAGAAGTAGACTGTTTTCCTAACCTGCAGCTGTGCTGGATGACTATTCTTTTGTTATGTTGGTGATTCAGAATGGTTAGATGGTGTTTCTCAACTGATGCCAATATGAGAGAGCTTGCTCGGTGACATACCCTCCCTCCTAAGACTGGAGCTATGTAGACATATTCATTTGTATGTGTCTTAAGTGCCGCCAAGTTGCTTCTGACTTATGGGAACCCTATAACGTAATGACCTTCCAAACACCCCATTGCTCAGATCTTGAAAACTGAGGGCCATGGCTTCTTACTGACTTATTCACATTCGCCTCTTAAGGGATGCTGCATCACAGCATTGGAAGATGAGGAAATTGCTGCCATTACTCAGTCAGGTGCAATACAGTGCTGTAAGGAAGGAAAGTGACTCCATATTGCCTAGCCAAAGCTGCCATGGAGTTCCTTTTTCTGTTGCCCCAGCTCAATGGAAAATCTTTGCTCTCCTCCATATCCTTTCCTGGAGGAATCGGTGACAGGGGCTCCCAGCTGAACAGTGCACAAATGGGGCTACAAAGTTAAGATTTGTGTTTCAGGTCAGTGCATGGGGCAAGCAAACTATGTATTAATGCAGGAGTCCCCAACACCTTTTGATCCTGTGGGCACCTTGGAATTCTGACACGGTAGAAGGAAGGTGCAATCACAAAATGGCTGCCCGTGGAGGAGGAGCCAACCACAAAATGTCAGGGAGATCATTTCAGCAGTAGTGAAATTTCCCGCATTGATGTTGTCAAAACTGCGTGCTATATGGAATTTTCCGTGGTAGATTTTCCCTCACCAGGTGCGAACCTGAAGCTATCTCCTTCTTATCCCGCATTTTCAAAATCCTCAGTTTTAGCAAGTTCCAAAAATGCAGGGTAAGTGGGAGAAAACTTTGGGTTTCCGCCTGGTGAGGGAAAATCTACTGTGGAAAATTTCATATAGAATCATAGAGTTGGAAGGGGCCAGACAGACCATCTAGCCCAATGCAGGACCAGCCTAAAGTATCTCTGACAAGTATTCATCCAGCCTCTTCTTGAAAGCTGTCAGTGAAGGGTAGCTAACCACCTCCCTAGGCAGTCTTTTAAAATGTCAATTCGGGGAATTTCACTACTGCAGAAATGGTCGGAGTGAGGCTATGTATAACTCTAAGAGTAACTCTTCAACATTTCAGGCAGAAGCTGTGCTTAACAGGATATTTTCTGGATAACACACTGCTCACCTTCAGTCACAGAGAAGTTCCTTGTGCTATGGTGGCAGCTGCTGTCAAAGTAACGTTGTTTTTTTAAATCTACACTGCCAGTCAAATCACCAGTGGCCAATCAGAAGCCCTGCTGGGCAACAGCCTCACCAGACCATGTTACCCACAGTCATCCTGTTGAGGACCCCTGTATTAACACTTCATGAAAAGAACTTCCCATGGACCAGCCTCAACCTGAGGTGCAGCCAGACTCTGACTTGCTGCCTGAGCCCAGCCTGGGTGAGGTCCAGTCTGACTTGCAGCCTGACCAGTCTGATTGGCAACTGGAGCCCAGTGTGAGTGAGGACTCCTCAGAAGTCGAGCCTAAGTCCAGCATGGCAAAAGATGACTTCAGAGTAGAGGACACTCAGGAATTCCAGTCAGGTAATACTGAGCCGGCTGAAGTCAGGAGCAAGTACCTCCGGAGGCACCCATGACTCCCCCAGATTTAGGCTTACCAAGTGGCGGCTGGGGATCCGCATGTCTTTACAGGATCCCTGCTGCGGGGACAGCGATACGCCACATCCTGGCGACGGCGGGTGCAACGCGTATCGCCGTCCCCGCGGCAGGGATCCTGTAAAGACATGTGGATCCCCCGCCGCCACTTGGTAAGCCTACCCAGATTCCCCCCCCCCGCTCATAGAAAGAAGAAGGGCTAAGATCAGAAGGAAATTGCGAGAACGCAGACAGAGTAAAAGATTAATGGCCCCTCGACAGCTACAAGATGAGTCATTACAGGAGCCCTGCTAACTTGCCAGCTGCAGATAAGACTAATTAGGGAAAGGCTACATAAAGCTGGGTGTGAACTGTTGCCAGCTTGTGGAAGCAACACATCACCTCACAGTGAATCCTGTGACCACAGCTCTGCTCTACTCCTGTGACTCTTGGACCGGCTAGACACTGATTTTGGACTCTCTCTGACTGTAACAACTGACCTTGGACTATTTGGACTACGCTGTGAACATTCCTTTGACCTGCTCCTGCCTGCGTGACCTGGACTTGGAGCCTGCGAGACCAGCTGGGCTTTATGACAGAACTTTGAGCGCCTCGGCCAGAAGGGCGGGATAAAAGTTTAACAAATAAAATAAACAAATAAATCATTTCTGAACTGCTCTCAGAATTCTTTTCTATTCTGCCTTCTTCATAATCAAGCATTGTGAATCACTATTCATATTACCTCATTAAAATTCAGTTAATTCTATATCATTGTTACGCACTTGCTGAACTTCTTATACAAGCCCCCCCCCAATTTACCAAGTATTGTATTTTAAGAGAGCTTTCTAGCATATGTTTTAAAGTTTGACAGTGTTTCTGGGGAAGTATGATGTACGCACATACATATTTGTTTCAGATACTTAACTCCCTTCATTGAATTTTCAATTGCATCAAACCAGAAAACTTTTCTTCTCTCCTCTTCTTTTATTACCCGTGACGCATGCCTCCAGAGACTCGTCATCCACTAGGTAATTTCATCAGTGTCAGCATGGATGTTAGCTAGTGGCCTTGACTTTGCAAGTTAGACTTTGACAAAAGATTCAAACCGACAACAATAAGGCATTGGTTAGGAATCTCTTATTGCCGAAATGTCAAAAATCCTGCATTTCCTCTGTAATGATTCTCACATCTGTTTTTTATAGCAATTACAAAAATACTGAAGTGGGTGTATGTGTGTGAATGATCGCAAAGGAGGGGGCATATTGTTTGTTTTGTAGAATTACAACAGTTTTGAGGGAGGATGTTGAGGACAACGTACTGTTTATACACAGAAAATATGTTTACCCTTCTGCATGTGTATTTTTTTTACAGTCCTCTCAGAAGCTTGCATTCCTAAACACAATTATTTATTTTATTTTGTTTGATTTATATCCCACCCCCCTTGCAAGCAGGCTCTGGGTGGGTTCCACAAGCAATGCTCCCTCTAAGCTGTGGAGTCTTGTGAGCTACCAGCATTAAAGTTGTGAGCAGGCAGGTGATTTGGCTACTGCATAAATTAGTTTGCTCTGGAGCCCTCCTTCCTGAGCTAAGACAAAAATGTGTGAGCTGGAGACTTAAAAACTGTGAGCTAGCTCACACTAACTCAGCTTAGAGGGAACACTGTCCACCAGTCAAGTCAGCAAATGTAGTGACTGTAATATACAATAAATAGGGTTAAAATAACACAGTGGCATTAAAACAATCTAAAAACAGTCTTGGTTAGGGCATCAGATGATTGGATGATTGCCTGGTAGATGATACTGTGGTGGAAAACTCATTCAGAGGGTGTTTAGATGTTTAATCACTAAACACATCTCCACATCACAGGGGAGGCCCAGAAGTAATGGACATCTGTCACCTCATCCAAAGGCCTGGTGAAACCACTCCATTTTACAGGCCCTACAGAATTGTAGCAGGCCCCACAGGGCCCTGATCTCAAATGTGAGCATGCCTGACAACATTTGTAAACAGAGGGAATTTCTTTCCTATCCTAATTACACTCTTCTAAGTCCATTGAAGTCAATTGGTTTAGAAGAGTGTAACCCTGCTTAGGATTTCATTGTGAGCCTCCACATGGGGAGAAACCCCCATGTGACTGTAGCAATAGTGCTCCCAGCAGCTGCTTCAGTTTCCTGCAGAGCCCCCCCTCCTGGTTACTGATAAGGCAGGGCTCAGAAATAGGGGATTCGGCCATTGGATTCACTTGTCTAGTTTTGTTTTGAATGGATCCATACTTTTCAGGGTCAGGGGCAACCCTGCCCCCAGGAATGCTGTCTCTGTTGGCCTTCTGTCGGACAGATGTCACTCGTCCCATTCCGTATGTGTTTCATAGAGCCAAAATAGACGTGATGGAGGAGACCACCATGGGGATGCATCCACCATTTTGGGGATGAAATTCCCTCTTGTTTACATCATTAGAGGGACCCAATTCTCATCAGGTCTTCGGGGGGGGGGGGGGGGCACACATTTTCCCCAACAGCATACCATTTTCAAGAGCCCAAACACCAAGGGGTTGGGTTGTTAAAAATGTTTATATGTATATATATATGTGTGTGTGTGTATGTGTGTGTGTGTGTATATATATATA